>NC_056508.1:2782580-2803543 GCF_014905685.2 Nematolebias whitei | reverse complement strand
GGTTGATCCACTCTGAGACGGTGCTATTTAAGAGACTGAGCTGAATACAGCACCTCAGACTGAGGAAGTCTCTCGGATGAGAGACGAAACGTTTCTACATTTTTTTGTTGATTTGCTTTGTTTTGTTTTTTTTGAATGTCCAAAGGACCAGATTTAACTTTTTTAGATTTGTTGCTGTGAGTGTTACGGTGTGGAGGTTAGCATGTAGCATAGCATTCTAAGCTAATTAGAGTAGTAGAGATGTTAAATCATGAAAAAAAACCCAGTTCCAACACACACAGTTATACTCTGACATTGTTCTGACATTGTTTCACAAAATGATTTATTTATAATTTTTTGTTTGCCAGACAAAAAGTGATCGGAGCACGGTGTCTTCGAGGGCAGATCCTTAGCCAGACTCAACGATGTTCTGCGGTGAGCTCCTCCATAGAGGTCCTTCATATTTCCTTATTTTTGGGATTAAGTGAAAACTGCGCTTTGCCCAAATGTCTCCCCGGTTGTAACATCCGCTAACCCAGCACGAAACAACCATTGCAATTTACTTAAAGGAAAAAAAACGAGAAAATTAACTACTAGTAAACTGCACTGTGTCTGTACCTGCTACTAGAGGCAGCCTCCCAACATAGAGGGCATATCTGAAATGCCCCTGATGTGATGTCACATGGGAACTATGTATTAGTGGGGGGCAGGGTTGGGCTGAATCCCTGACAGCAGTAACAACATTATTATCAGACATTTTCTTTTGAGTTTTTTGTGACTGATGTGTAATTAGAGAAGTTAATAGTGTGACAATTAGCCCCCTTAATTGAACCATGAGAAACTTTAATGAACACGCAATCATTCAGAACCCAAAAACAGTGAAAGTTGCAGTGATGGGCAGATCCAGGTGTATTAACAAAGAATCAGAATCAGTTTATTATCGCCATGTCGATGAACGAGGTTCACAATCTAGGAATTTGCTTCGACATAAGGTGCGAATAGTAATAAAGTAACATAAAGTAAAAATAAAATAAAAATGAAGTAAAAATGAGAACATTACATAAGACATAAAACCTGTGTACACCCACAAATAAAGTAAAATTAAAAACATAACATAACCATATGTACACCCATACAATAGAAAACAATAAAAAAGCTTAGAAAACAGTACAGATGGAGTATTCAATTATAATACAGATGTAATGTGACCAAAGCAGAAGTTATGAGGTAGCATTATGAGTGTTCAGGAGTCCAACAGCAGAGGGGAAGAAACTGTTCTTATGGCGGGAGGTTCTGGTCCGAATGGACCGAAGCCTCCTGCCTGAGGGGAGTGGTTCAAACAGTCCGTGTGCAGGGTGAGCAGGGTCAGCTGTGATCCGACCTGCTCGCCTCACAGTCCTGGAGACATACAGGTCGTGGAGGGATGGAAGGCTGCAGCCGATCACCTTCTCAGCTGAGCGCACAATGCGCTGCAGTCTGAGTCTGTCCCTGGCAGTGGCCCCGGCGTACCACACCGTGATGGAGGAGCTGAGGATGGACTCGATGATGGCCGTGTAGAACTGCACCATCAGCTTGGCCGGCAGCTTGGCCTTCTTCAGCTGTCGCAGGAAGATTCAAGATTCAGTGACTCAAGAACAAGATTCAGTGACTCCAGATAGTCTGAGATCTGAAAATAGTGACAATAATATGAATGGTGCAGAAAAGTCTCAGACCATAAAGCATCACAAATCAAATGGGCAAACAAATCCGATGAGGTGGCCCGACTGTAGTTTGAGTTGGGCTGAGGGGGGCTCCAGCCCCCCTGCAAAGATGGATGGATGCTCCCATGAGAAACAAGCAGAGTCCACAATGAACAGGCAGAAACAGATTATTTGCAGCAAATAGCAGAGCGAGTTGCCAGAAAATCTTCCTGAAATGAAAGGCATGGTCGTAGCTCGTTTCACGTCAACAGGGGACAACAGCGTGATCTGGAATAAAAAGTATTTATTATCCAGGTGAGTTTGGATGGAAGCCTGCAGCAACTCCAATGCAAACTCCGGACTTCTCTCGAGCACCACATAGCGCTGCTCCTATGCACTTCACTCTACTTATCTGCACGTCACCCTGCTCGTTTGCTCCTCCGTACCCCACAGCACCAGAGACCACTGCCGGCAAAAAACGACGAGACTCACCGGAGAGGCTGAAGCCGTTACTGGTCCAGTTCTGCTCCAGTCTGGCTCCGGCTCTCCACAGCACAAGAGGCTACCTCCGGTGAACAATGATGAGACTGACCAAAGAGGCTGAAGTGGCTGAAGTCGTCCCTGGCCCGGTTCTGCTCCGGTCCGGTTCCGGCGGCGCTTCAAAACATCAAAGCGTCTCCTCCAGGCGAACACAGCAATTCCCACAGAGGTGGACAGTCCTTCGTTTAAAGGTTACGTGCTGCTCACTGAGGCTGACACTGGCTCTATTGAAGATGAAGTCCCCCACAGCCAATTCGGTTCAGTTCTGGTCCTGTTCGGGGACACAGGTACACTTCCCCCACACCATTGAAGACACCACGAGGGCCAGTCCAGCAGAAAGCCAGGAAAAAAGCCAGCAAAATACCACCCAGCGATTCTTGTTGGAACCAGGTAGAAGCACAAGGTCCAGATGAGAAGTTTGTTGGGGTCCAGAGAGAGAGAGAAAAAAAAACCACCAGACCTTCGTGTGATGACTCCCCGGCTCGAGGGGTCACCTGGCTGGCAGGGTGCGCTCAGAGTGACCGGTGAGTTGGAAGCGGCCGGTCCTGGACCGAAATAATTTTTGGACGGTCCCATCCGGCTCTCTGAGTCATTGAACACCGAATTCGGTTGGAAGGGGACCAACTTTGGTCTGGCTCGAAAAACGGGTCAGTTTGATGATAAAAGACTACAGAGAAGCCGAGGGGAGCTGCCGTCCATCAGCTTGCTGGAACCGGAAATGAAGAGTTGTTACAGTTAGAAGAAATTATGCCTGAGAGATATTTGTTCTTCTCAGCTTTTACAGTCTTCTGATAGTGTAACAGACTCTCTTTGAGAATATCAAAAGAAACAAGTAGCCTGTCCTTTTTCTACCTGCGCTCTGCTCTCCTGCACTCGCGCCAGGTAGCGTGCGTGACATCACTCAGCCAGGGCTCGGGGGCAGGTTTGGTGCACTGTCTCTTCAAAGGAGTGATCGTGTCCAGTGTTTGTAAACAAACAGAGTGGAAGTCGGAAACCAGTTCATTCATATTTAAACAAAGAGAGTCTTTAGAGTTATCCTCACAGAGACCAAGAAAAGTGGAGGAGAACAGGGCTGGAGAGGAGGAGTTGAACATGCGACTGCACTGAGGAGGAGCACGCAGTTTAACTGGACAGTGTGTGGGAATATCAAATAGGATCGGCATGTGATCCAAGAAAACAACAGCACAAATGTCCAAATTGGAAACAAAGTGTGTGCCCGAGTTCATGAGTAGGACCAGACATGGACTGCACAAAGTTAAAAGAGTCAGTAACGTAACAACTGTGTCAACTCTTGAAACTGTGCCTGCAGTCAACCTACTTCACATATGGGGAGCAATATTATAGGCAGAAACATGGGTGTGCTATGGGGTCTCCAGTTTCTCCTATTGTTGCCAACCTGTACATGGAGGAGGTAGAAAAGAGAGCCTTGACGTCCTTTTCAGGGACAACACCAAGTCATTGGTTCAAGTATGTTGACGACACCTGGGTTAAAATTAAATCTCAGGAAGTCCAACATTTTACTGACCACATCAACTTTGTGGATAAATACATCAAGTTCACACGAGAAGATGAAAAAAATGGCAAGTTGGCTTTCTTGGACTGTGAGGTCTGAGTCTCGGATAGATTACATTTGCAAACCAAGGTGTACCGCAAACCCACCCACACAGACCAGTATTTGCAGTTTGACTCCCATCACCCTTTGGAACACAAGTTAGGAGTCATCAGGACTTTGTATCACAGAGCAGATAGCATCCCCACTAACTCAGGAGCCAGGCAGAAGGAGAAATCCTACACAAGACAGGCTCTAGAGCAATGTGGATATCCTAACTGGGCCTTCCTGAAAGAAGAAACCCAAACAGGACTCCAGTCAGCCATCAGGTGAAAAGGAGGAACCCAGACCAGTGGTCATTCCATATGTTGAGGGAGTATCAGAGAAACCGAGACGTTTATTTTCTAAACACAACGTCCCAGTGGCTTTTAAACCCCCAAAATACATTAAAGACTGGTTCATCCCAAAGATCCAGTCCCCCGGCACAAACGGAACAATATTGTGTATGCTCTTCAGTGTCAGGAGGGTGATCAGTCTTACATCGGGGAAACTAAACAGCCACTGGCCAAAAGGACGGCCCAGCACAGAAGATCAACATCATCAGGCCAGGACTCTGCGGTCTACACTCATCTCCAGGTCAGCGGTCACTCTTTCAGGGATGAAGATGTTCACATCCTGGACAGAGAGGAACGATGGTTTGAGAGAGGAGTAAAGGAGGCCATCTTTGTGAAAAGAAATCGTCCATCATTAAACAGGGGTGGAGCCTCCGGGTTCAACTGTCCCCCTCTTACAATGCTGTGATTGCTAGTATCGCTCAACCCTCTGTGAGTAGCAAACAGCCATCAGTGTGCTAATGATCCATTGTTAGGCTGATGGTCCTTCTTGAGCATATGAGCAGCTGGTTTTGGTTGTCAGCAGCAAACTGGTTGATCCACTCTGAGAAGGTGCTATTTAAGAGACTGAGCTGAATACAGCACCTCAGACTGAGGAAGTCTCTCGGATGAGAGACGAAATGTTTCTATATTTCTTTGCTTTGTTTTGTTTTTTTGAATGTCCAGAGGACCAGATTGAACTTTTTTGGATTTATGGAGATGCACATTTCATTTTACAACAGGACTTGTGTAGTGAGCTAAGGCGTTAACTTCACTACTAATTAATTATTCTTAAAGCTAGTTCAAGCACAAAGAATATTAATTGTTTAATTACAACGGATTCTTTCTTTTTCGAGTTAAATTTCTGCCATGTGACCAAGATAATTGTGAGTGGATTGTTTAATCCACTTCATCTTTCTTCCGGTGAGCGAACACTGGCGCATCTTGGTTGCCGCTGCTCGTCGTGCTTTTTTGCTTTTTTCTGTTTTATTCAGTCCTTCCAGCCTTTTCCCTACACCAAGTCTCTGATCCGTCTCAATATCAACCATGCAGTTCATTAGGATTTACCTGCTGCCTGCTCTGCTTTGGACTCTCCTGCTGCTCATCCACCACCACCCGGCGTCTGGTCTTCTCCATTACTCAGCGGTCGAGCTCCTTCGCCTTCGTTTCCTACCAGCCGTGCCACCTGTGCTCCCTCTTCAGGACATTGCCTTCCATCCTCGCCGGAGATACATTCACCGTGGCTCCCGCCGTAGACTCCACGCTGACAAGTCTAACCCCATAAACTCCATCTGGTCTGACTCTCACCATTCTACACGCCGCAATACTCGGGCCGCTAACAGTAATAGCATGTTAGCTAGCCTAGCTCGGTCGGCTAATGCTCCGGTCGCTACCAACTCCTCCTCCGTAAAGTTTGGCCTTCTGAACGTTCGCTCACTCACTGGAAAAGGTCAGCTTATTCAAGACCTAATATCTGACCGTAAGCTGGATTTTATTTGTCTAACAGAAACGTGGCAACAACAAAATGACTTTTTCCACCTGAATGAATCTACCCCACCGGGGTTTGTTTACATCGCCAAATCCCGCGAGTCCGGCCGTGGAGGAGGTCTCGCAATAATTCACCGCGAGAACTGGAAGGTCACGCCGGTTCACACACCTCCCTCTCCCTCCTTTGAGCACACTGTGTGTCTACTCTCCGGCCCTACCCCCAACATTGTTGCCACTTTCTACTGTCCACCCAAAATCAACAACTCTTTTATAAATGACTTTGCTGCTCTAATCGCCCATCTCTCAGCTCTTTCACCCAACATTATTCTGCTTGGAGACTTCAACATTCATATGGATGAAGACAACAACCCCCTCACCAGAGACTTCACATCCTGCCTTGACAGCTGTGGCTTCCAGTAGTTCATTAACTTTCCAACCCACATAAAGGGCCACACTTTGGACTTATTATGCTGCTCTGGACTCTCTCCTCTTAGCTGTTCTTCTGATGAACTTCCATTTACTGATCACCTCATGATTTCATTCAGTGTCAATCTTAAATTTTCTTCAGAGAAACCTCAACGCACTCTTTCCTTCCGTAATATTAAGAATATCAACCATGACATTCTTTTGTCTCATATTAATAATACCATATTCACCTTCAATTCTTTTAACCCAGATGACCTTGTCACATTCTACAATAACAGCCTCACCAACATCCTTAACTCTGTCGCTCCTCTGAAAACCCGGTCTGTCTCCTTCTCCAACTCTGCACCTTGGTTCACTCCAGAACTCCGTTCTCTGAAATCCAAAGGTCGGAGGTTGGAGCGACTCTATAAGAAATCCGGTCTCTCAATTCACAAGGAACTCTATGCGAACCACATCATCCAGTATAAGGACAGTATTTCTCAAGCCAAATCCAGCTACTTCTCTGACATCATCAGTTCCAATGTTGGCAATTCAAAGACTTTGTTCTCTATCCTTAACCGTTCAGTCTCATCTCCTAACTCATTACCCTCTCACATGGTTTCCACAGAATTTTGCAACTCTCTGATGGCTTATTTCAATGAAAAGATTCTTTCAATTCACAAACACCTTGGACCAAATACCGCCCCCAGCATCGATGTTGAACTCCCCCCTCCCTCCCTCCCCTTCTCTGTCTTCTCCCTCCCCTCTGCTGATGACATTGCTGACATTATCAGCAAGTCTAGGTCTTCATCCTGTCAGCTCGATCCATTTCCCACAGTTCTTGTTAAATCCTGTCTCCCGTCTCTGCTCCCCTTCATCACTAACATCATCCACTCCTCCCTAACCTCTGGCATTGTTCCCACAGCTTTCAAATCTGCAGCCATCACCCCCATCATCAAGAAACCAGGTCTTGACTTTACCAACTTCAGTAATCTTCGTCCAATCTCTAATCTGCCCTTTATTTCCAAAGTTCTTGAAAAAGCCGTTGCTAGTCAACTTCACTCTCACCTATCCAACAATAACATTTATGAAGAGTTTCAATCTGGTTTTCGCCCCCATCATAGCACCGAAACAGCTCTAATAAAAATAACTAATGACCTTCTTCTTGCTGCTGACTCCGCTCTTCTGTCTATCCTCATTTTACTGGATCTAAGTTCTGCCTTCGACACCATCTGTCATTCTATCCTCCTCAACAGACTAACCTCCATTGGCATCTCAGGTACTCCGTTAGACTGGTTCAAATCATATCTCTCTGACCGCACTCAATTCATTCAGCTCAAATACTTTCGTTCCCACTCTTCCCCCGTTTCCACGGGTGTCCCCCAAGGCTCTATCCTCGGACCCCTCCTCTTCATCATTTACCTCCTTTCTCTAGGTCACATCTTCCGTAAATTTGGTGTCCATTTTCACTGTTATGCTGATGACACACAGCTCTACCTATCAACAAAACCAAACTCCACCCACCCACCCTCCATCCTCACTGACTGTCTCAATGAGCTAAATCACTGGTTTTCTAAAAACTTCCTACAACTGAACAGTAACAAAACAGAAATCATTCTTGTCGGTACCAAAAACTCTCTTTCAAAATCAGAAAATCTTCTCATCCCCCTTAACAACTCCCTGCTATGCCCCTCGCCTCAGGTCAAGAGTCTTGAGGTCATCCTCGACACCAGTCTCTCCTTCACTTCACACATCAACAACGTCTCTCGGTCTGCCTATTTCCATCTCCGAAATATTAACCGTCTCCGCCCTTCTCTCACACCCCGCTCCACAGCCATCCTTGTTCACAGTCTTGTGACTTCTCGGATTGACTACTGCAACTCCCTTCTTTATGGCCTCCCCAACAAATCTCTCCAGAAGCTGCAATTGGTCCAGAACTCAGCTGCCCGTGTCATCACTCAAACCTCCTCCTATAACCACATCACTCCTGTCCTGCAGCAGCTCCACTGGCTCCCGGTTAAATCACGCATAGTCTTCAAAATTCTTCTTCTCACTTTCAAAGCTATCCACAACCTTTCCCCTCCGTACCTATCTGACCTCCTACACATCTCCATCCCCTCTTGCTCTCTCAGATCCTCCTCTTCACTACACCTCCATGTTCCCTCTGCCCACCTCTCCACCATGGGGAGCAGGGCCTTCACCTGCTCTGCCCCTCATCTCTGGAACTCTCTGCCCCCTGACTTAAGAAACACCACCTCTCTTTCGATATTCAAGACTGCTCTGAAAAAACATCTCTTTAGACTCGCTTATCCTTAACTTTGCTGTATGTATTTTATATTCTTTATGTATTTTATATTCTTTATTCCTGTTGATCTTTGTTCTTAATGTAAAGTGTCCTTGGGTGTCATGAAAGGCGCTTTTTAAATAAAATGATGATTATTATTATTATTATTATTATTATTATTATTATTATTATTAATCAGTGACATGATACGCCATTTTATCTTTGACCCATCAGAATAAATGCGGTCATTTATTTAACAGAATCAAAATTTAACATCAAAACATGTACACATTGATTTGCTGATCTGTTTCTGATTAATAAACTTGGCAAGCTTTACTAACAAGACAACAGAACATTACTGATTGAGACTGATTCATCTCTGAAGGCATCTAGTTTGATTTACTGGCAAATAGAGAGTTTAAGAGAGGAGAAATAGATTAAAGGAGGAAGTTTTAGATGGAGTTATGTGTTGAACCATCACATGGCACCCTTCCTCTGACATCCAGCTCAGCTTTCCGGTACACTTCAGGACATCAACGGCTTGTTACCTGAGATGGTGGATACCTCCACTCCGGAACATTAGTCCATTAGTATGCTCCCTTTTCAGTGTCTCCGGTTAAAGTAGCTGGGGGTCATCAGAAATCGTGACGAAGTACTCGGTTCAACCGAATAAGCTTCCTTAGAAGTGGAGCATTTACTGCTCGAGTTGAGTCACAGCCGAGGCAGGCTGTGACTACGTTGGACTGGAGAGACCTTTGGCACATGGTCAAATCCATCCGCTACTTAGTTGAGTCTCATCTCCGACTGAAAGTTCCAGCAAGACTGGAAAAGACTAAGACTGAGTTCCAGGACTTAGAAGACTCCAAGACTTCGACTGAAGACTGAATAGTTCCAAGAAGTGTTGCCTTTTAAAGGGGTATCCACTTCCTGTTACATGGTACTTCCTGATTGGTTGAAACAACCGTCAGGGGTGTGGTTCTAGTGATGTCAGAGGGTCACTAGAAGTCAAGAGACAGCAGGAATGTTTAAGAACGGTTAGTACAGACGGAGAAATATTTATGAAGAGGTGAGACAAAGCAGGTGCCTGCAGAAGTTATTTACTGTCTGCGAGTTTTAAAAACAAGACACTTCGTTCTAATAACTCGTCTCTGTTTGTCTCTGACTTTCGACCGACATCCACTACTACTCCTCATTCAGACAGAAGACTAAATGCACACTTACTTCGTAAATAGGCATTTAACTGTATGATCAAAAATCTAATGAGGTTTAAAAATCATTAATACTGTTTCACAGTTGATTTAAATGAGTGGTTCACTTCAACATTTAGAAATGGTATGAACTAAACACACTTTTTGATTATCAAGATATCTTAAAATAGTACTGATAATGTAAAAGAAGAGTGTTCTTTCAACTGATTATTTCAGGATATAATTAAATAGTCTCTTGATGAGATAATTTGTATTTCTGGATTCAAATCAATGAAATAACAGTTCCTGTCCCCTGAAGGTCTTCAGAGACCTAGTTCACTACACTTGGCACCTGCACACAGTGCCAAAACTACCAGTACCTGGTTTAAAGACCATGGTATCCCTGGTCTTAATGGGCCAGCAAACTGGCCTGACCTTAACCCCACAGAAAATCTATGGAGTATTGTGAAGAGGAAGATGTGATACAGCAGAGAAAACAATTGAGAAGAGCTGAAGGCCACTATCAGAGCAACCTGAACTCTCAGAACACCTGAGCAGTGACACACACTGATCCACTCCATGCCACGATGCATTGATGCAGTAATCCAGACAAAAGGAGCAACAACTAAGTATTGATGCTGAACATGCTCATACTTTTCATGTTCATACTTTTCATGTTTATACTTTTCATGTTCATACTTTTCATGTTTATACTTTTCATGTTCATACTTTTCACGTTTATACTTTTCATGTTTATACTTTTCACGTTTATACTTTTCATGTTTATACTTTTCAGTTGGCCAACATTTCTAAAAATCTTTTTTTATTGGTCCTAATTTTCAGTTTTTTTTTCATCTTTCGGCTGTTCCCTGTGTTAGGGGTCGCCACAGTGAACTAAGTCCCACGAAGACTTGGCAGTTATAATTTTTATGCTGGATGCCCTTCCTGATGTTATTACTGTTTTTCTTATACATTTTATTGTTGGATGTAACTGGGACCCTGTGTACATAATTTCGCTCCACCACATGTACCACATGAGGTGCGAATGACAATAAAGAAACTCTGACTCTGACTCTGACTCTGACTCTGATGCAACCGCAGACATTTTAATTTTTAATATGAGTTTAATATGAAACTACAAAATAAAACATGCCCACAAATAATATTTAAAACATTTGGAGATTCCATCCATCCATTTTCTTCCTCTTATCCGGGTAGGAACTCCTCCCTGACCCAGAGAGGGCACTCTACCCTTTTCTAGCTCAAGACCATGGCCTCGGATTTGGAGGAACTGATCTTCATCCCGGCCGTGTCCCACTCTGCTGCGAACCGCTCCAGCGAAAGCTGTAGATCACAATCTGATGAAGCCAATAAGACCACATCATCTGCAAAAAGCAGAGACGCAATCCTAAGGCCACCAAAACGGATCCCCTCAACACCTTGGCTGCGCCTAGAAATTCTGTCAATAAAAGTTATGAACAGAATCGGTGACAAAGGGCAACCTTGGCGGAGTCCAACTCTCACCGGGAACAAGCCCGACTTCCTGCTGGCGATGCAGACCAGGCTCTGACACCGGTCATACAGGGACCTAACAGCCCGTATCAAAGGGCCCGGTATCCCATACTCCCAGAGTACCCCCCACAGTGTTCCCCAAGGGACACGGTCGAACGCCTTCTCCAAGTCCACAAAGCACATGTAGGGCAAACTCACACACACCCTCCAGGACCCTGCTGAGAGTGTAGAGCTGGACCAGTGTTCCATGGCCAGGACGAAAACCGCACTGCTCCTCCTGAATCTGAGGTTTGACTATCTGACGGACCCTCCTCTCCAGAACCCCTGAATAGACCTTACCAGGGAGGCTTAAGAGTGTGATTCCCCTGTAGTTGGAACACACTCTATGGTCCCCCTTTTTGAATAGGGGGACCACAACCCCGGTCTGCCAATCCAGGGGAACTTCCCCTAATGTCCACCCAATATTGCAGAGTCGTGTAAGCCAACACAACCCTACAACATCCAGAGCCTTAAGGAACTCCGGGCGAATTTGATCCACCCCTGGGGCCCTGCCACCGAGGAGCTTTTTAGCCACCTCGGTGACCTCAGCACCAGAGATTGGAGGGCTTGACCCAGAGTCCCCAGGCTCTGCTTCCTCAGTGGAAGACGTGTCAGTGGGATTGAGGAGGTCTTCAAAGTATCCTGCCCACTGACCCACAACATCCCGAGTTGAGGTCAGCAGCACACCACTCCCACTATAAACAGTGTTGGTGGCGTATCGCTTTCCCCCCTGAGACGCTGGATGGTGGACCAGAATCGCCTCGAAGCCGTGCGGAAGTCATTCTCCATGGCCTCTCCGAACTCCTCCCATGCCCGAGTGTTTGCCTCAGCGACCATCCAAGCCGCAGGTCGCTTGGACTGCCGGTACCCATCAGCCGCTTCCGGGGTCCCACAGGCCAAAAAGGCCCAATAGGACTCCTTCTTGAGCCTGACAGAATCCCTCACCGATGGTGTCCACCATCGGGTTCGAGGGTTGCCGCCACGACAGGCACTGACAACCTTGCGGCCGCAGCTCTGGTAAGCCGCCTCGACGATAGAGGCACGAAACATGGTCCACTCAGACTCGATGTCCCCCACCTCCCCCGGAACATGTTCAAAGTTCTCCTGGAGGTGGGAGTTAAAACTCCGTCTCACAGGAGACTCTGCCAGATGTTCCCAGCAAACCCTCACAATACGTTTGGGTCTGCCAGGTCTGACCGGCATCCTCCCCCACCATCGGAGCCAACTCACCACCAGGTAGTGATCAGTGGACAGCTCCACCCCTCTCTTCACCCGAGTGTCCAAGACATGTGTCCGCAGATCAGATGAGATGATGACAAAGTCGATCATTGAACTGCGGCCTAGGGTGTCCTGGTGCCAAGAGCACATATGGACACCCTTATGCTTGAACAAGGTGTTGGTTATTGACAATCCATGACAAGCACAGAAGTCCAACAACAGAACACCACTTGGGTTCAAATCAGGGGGGCCGTTCCTCCCAACCACACCCCTCCAGGTCTCACTGTCATTGCCCACATGAACATTGAAGTCCCCCAGCAGAACAAGGGAGTCCCCAGGAGGTGCACTTTCCAGTACCCCCTCCAAGGACTCCAGAAAGGGTGGATAATCTGAACTGCCGTTTGGTGCATAAGCACAAACAACAGTCAGAACCTGTCCCCCCACACGTAGGCGGAGTGAGGCCACCCTCTCATTCATAGGGGTGAACCCCAACACACAAGCACCAAGTTGGGGGGGCAATAAATATGCCCACTCCTGCTCGGCGCCTCTCACCAGGGGCAACTCTAGAGTAGAAGAGTGTCCAGCCCCTCTCAAGGAAACTAGTTCCAGAGCCAGAGCCATGCGTAGAGGTGAGTCCGACTATTTCTAGCCGTAACCTCTCAGCCTCACACACCAGCTCAGGCTCCTTCCCCACCAGTGAGATGACATTCCACGTCCCAATAGCCAGCTTCTGTAGCCGAGGATCAGACCGCCAGGGTCCCCGCCCTCGGCCACCACCCATCCCACATTGCACCCAACCCCTTTGGCCCCTCCCACAGGTGGTGAGCCCATGGGAAGAGGGACCCACGTCTCCTCTTCGGGCTGTGCCCGGCCGAGGTCCATGGGTAAAAGTCCGGCCACCAGGCGCTCGCCCACGTGCCCCACCTCCAGGCCTGGCTCCAGAGTGGGGCCCCGGTGACCCACGTCCGGGCAAGGGAACATTAAGTCCATTTGTTTTTCTCATCATTGGGGTCTTTGGGCTGCACTTTGTCTGGTCCCTCACCTAGGACCTGTCTGCCATGGGTGACCCTACTAGGGGCGTAAAGCCCCTGACAGCATAGCTCCTATGATCATTGGGACACTCAAACCCCTCCACCACCGTAAGGTGGCAGCCCAGGGAGGGGCTTTTGGAGATTATGAATTGTAATTTCAGTGAAGTCTACACAAATGAACCTGTCAATTAACAAAATATCTTGGACACATTACACGCACATACAAAACGGACTGTACTTGTATAACTTTCTATCTTATCAAGACACTCAAAGCTCTTTACAACCTGTGCCTCATTGACCCATTCATACAGCTCTATACTAGATCTATACAAAGGAGCTTCATCACATTCATACACCAATGGGACAAACATTGGAGGCAATGAGGGGTTCAGTGTCATGTCCAGCGACACTTCAGCATGTGACTGCTGGTGGGATTGAACCTCCAACTCTTGCCCCAAACAAAATCAAAAAGCATGGTGACTTGCACAGTGACACAGCTCCTTCAGAGATGATGATGGATGTGTGGTGTACAAGAAAGAAAGAAAAACCATTTTAAAATTTGTTTTGTTTGTTTCTTTTTTTAACACGAGTTTAAAAATGCTGTCGTACCCACAAGGCACTGTCACTCATTCCTAACGCAGTTCTCAAGTAGTTAGCTCTGTTGCTTCACTGCAAGAGGTCCTGGGCTCCAGCCTCAGTGTTCAGTTTGCTGGTTGGTCTTAAAGTGGTGGTCTTAGTCCACCCTCATTCGCCCCACCCTGGGCCCATGAGCAAGGCCCTTAACCCCACCATGTGCTCCCTAAACAGGTCTCTCTTGAAAATGAGTTCTCGTGGCTCAATGAGACTAACCTGGATAAATAAAGGCTAAATGAAAAAAAAAAATGCTTGTGCGTTTGCTCCAGGTACCCATGTTTTCTCTCACTGACCAAAAATATGAACAGTAATACCTAAAGTTTAACATCTGTCTAACATCTTGATAAGAGCGCTGCTGTAGTTTGTTCTCTGTGGTATTTAAATATTTATTTTCTTTGCGTGCAGATACCGAGCACAACCGCAGGGAGGAGACATGCTCGGGAAGATTGAACACGGAACAGCGGCTTCCTACCTGTTACACGTCTTACACTGCTCATGCTTTAGGATAAAGTCATTTTTCAGTATTTCTAACTAATTACGCACATCTTGAATAATTTCAAACAAATGCTTAGGTGTGTATATAGTCCCAATAAAAGCGGAAAACATTTAATTAAACTACATTTGTAAAAAGACGAAAAACATTTGGTGTGCAAGAATACACGAAATAGAACTGTAATAACGTCAGATTTTGAGGAATTTTACTTAACCGTTTTATTCTTATTCCGTTCCTATCGGTACGCTGGTACTTGTAGTTTTAATTTACTTGCTCCCAAAGCTTTTCTATTTGAACGTTTCATCTTTATTGACTACATTTCCCAGCGTTCCACACACCAGTGGCACCTCCCGCTTCACCTTCCTCCCACTCCACTGGGCCGCGAGGAAGTTGCAAGATGGCTGATGTCGCTTGGAAGTAGTGTTCCCCTTTGCATCATGAAGCCGTGAGTGTGGAAGAAAGCGAGGGAGGCACCATCGGGCTTTTCTTTTTCTTTTCTTTTACTTTTCTTTTATTTCGTCAAACATCCATTTCATTCCGCGTCGTGTCCGTTCTGGACGTGTCTTCGGGAGCTGACGCGTCAAATCACGCCGGGGACCCTGCCAGACAAGCTAACGGCTAGCACCTGTTAGCAAACAGAAGAGCAGCTAGCCGCACAGCCGGGCACACCGTAATATTTTGACTTTAAGCGATATCCTGTCACGAGCGAACCAGCAACCTATCGCGACACAACTACTAACATTTCACGGATGTTGTGCACTATAAATGTCAAGAAAAATCCAGCTGTCGTTTGAAAAGGACCGGATTTCAAGGTTTTAACATTATGTTCGCTGACTGGCCTGTGGATCGCTAAGTGATGCGCAGTCCTCTGTTAATGTGCACTAACGCGACACGGTAGTTCGAGCAGCCGTTCACCAGCCCGCCGCATGCCCGGTACCTGCCGCCATCGGAACATTTGGAAGGTAGTTGTCCTACAGCTAAATTATGGGAGTAGGAGATGAGCGGAACTTTTTCTGGCTCTAGGTAGTGTCACTGGCCTTGCTGGCACCGCACCAGAAACCCACGAACTAACCCCGCGAACTAACCTACACTTTGTCCCGACTCGGGAGACCAGTTAGCTCACCTGGTCTCTCGCCCCAGCCCATTACAAACACGGCGTACAGAACGTACTGGGAAGCCGCTCCCAGCCAGACACACCGGCTCAACAACACCGTCATGGGGGTGCAGGGGTTTCAAGAGTACTTGGAGAAGCGGTGCCCCGGGGCCGCGGTCCCCGTCGACCTCCTCAAGCTTGCTCGTACGGCGGCCCGCCAGCCACCTCACCATCATCACCCACACCACCACCCACACCATCCCGGGCCCATGCCTCCCCCGCCGGCCAGGATCCTAATCGACGCTGACTCCAGCCTCCAGCGGCTGTATGGCGGCTACCAGACGGACTGGGTGTGCGGAGGCGAGTGGAACGCCATGCTGGGCTACCTGGCTGCCCTGTCGCAGGCCTGTCTGTATCAGGGTGGCCTGGAGCTCGTGGTGGTTTTCAACGGCACTCTGGGGAAGGAGCGCTGGCCCGAGTGGGCGCGGCGAGCCCAGGGCCAGCGACAGACGGCGCAGCTGATCGTCAACCACGTCGGCAGCAAGGCCACCCCGCCCCCCCGGGCATGGTTCCTGCCTCCGGCCTGCCTCAGCCACTGCGTCCGCCTCGCCATGTTCCGCTTCCGAGTGCGGGTGAGAAACAACTTCTAATGGCTATTTGAACTTGTTCTGAGTGACTGCTGGGTTGAGCTCTTTTCTGCGTTGTTTCATGAGGGTAATCCAGAGTTCTTGTTTTTCTTCAGGTTTGCCTACAGATTAATATGACACGTTTATATAACACTTGGACAAAATGATATTAGATGTTGTCACCTCCTTCAGAGATGATGATGATGAATGTGTGATGTACAAGAAAAAACATTACAAGTCAGTTTTGTCATAGAAGAAAATCAACTGTCATGTTTTTTTTGAGCAAACTCTTTTTGAGCATGTGTTAAAACATGCTGTCATACCACACTACCACTCGTTCATCCCTAACGCAGTTCTGAAGTCATTGTTTAGGTCTCGGCTGATCTATTTTATGAGGCTGAAGCTGATCTTAAGAAATCAGTGCAGCCGTTGGCATATATATATATAACTATTTTTATTTACATATAAACATACACATTTTCAATTGAACTAATATAGTGTAATTGCTGAGCTTAAAAACTGTATTTCACTACACTTATTAGAACTTTGACAGTTAAAATACACACACAGACACGTCGTTCTTCAGGAGATAAAATAATGCAGTAAACTCGGCCACTGATTGAATCCACTTAGGAAGCAGTAATCTAGTTGACCCTGTATTTGCAGTTAGTCTAATGATATGGCAGTGCTTTTTTAAATGGGGATTAGGGTTCAAGTCCTGCCATGGATGTTTGTTTTGTGTTTATTTATTTTTTATTAATCTTGTTCACTATCTTAACCTGCTTTTCCTGTCTGGATCAAGTGGAGCTGGTGCCTGTGGTCCAGATGACATGATTTAACATTTTATGATTGAGCTTACAACCTTTTATATTCACTACATTGCCAAAAGTATTTGCTCACCCATTAAAGTATCAGAATCAGGTGTTCCAGTCACTTCCATGGCCACAGGTGTATAAAATGAAGCACCTCGGCATGCAGACGGTTTTTACAAACGTTTGTGAAAGAATGGGTCGCTCTCGGGAGCTCAGGGAATTCCAGCGTGGAACTGATAAAATGCCACCTTTGCAACAAATCCAGTCGTGAAATGTCCTCCCTCCTAAATATTCCACAGTCGACTGTCAGCTGTGTTATAAGAAAATGGAAGTCAGTGTTTCCCCTAGTTAGCTTGCCATGGCATGGTGCTCATCTCATCCATGATTTTTGCTGATGGGGGGTACAGAGACATGTCTGAGCGCAGCTTGTACTAAAGCCCCCAGTATACTGCCGCGTACATCCATACGCAGAGGTACGCATGTACGTATGCAGAGGTACGTGCGTACCCCCCAGCGTACCCTCCGTGCAAAGCTCAAATTTTTACGACCGCATACGCGGTGTCGCACAATAAACTGCCCAGCGAGGGACTGTTTTGTATGCGACACCAATGTATTATTAAATTCCCCTTCTTCATCTCTGATCTGGCCTTTTCTTTAGTTTTTTTGCCAAGAGGCAGTGATCTCTTCCTCCTCCGTTGATGCCATGACTGAAATGGTGAGAAATGAAAGAATTTGTCTCGAGCGAATTAAACTCAGGGCCAGCGTGGCTGCGGGAGGGTCTGGAGATTTCCTGGTGGGCTGGTCTGATGTGTGGACTGCAGAGCCAGCGCTCCCTGTTTTTTTTATTTTAGATCTTTTTATTAACAACATATAAACACAAACACCGCTGCAGCTGAGGCTGCCAGCGCTCGCTTTTTTTTTCTTTTTTTCTGACCTGTCAATCAATCCAGTAGGCGTGTCAGCAAATGACCAATCGGCGACCTCAATTTGTCCCGAAGGTAAACGCCCCTTGTCTGTGAAGCTGCTCTGCAGCTGCTCGGGGTGGACGCTCGAGTATCATGTCTGAACCCTCTGTGTACAGTACATACACGTGAACGGACTTACGCGGGAGTATACTGGAGGCTTTACAGTTTTTGAGCGGGGGTGGGGGGCGTTCATCATGAGGGAAGAGGCAATGTGAGTGCTGCCTTTGGCTTTTTAGCTAGAGAGCCTGTATTTCGCGCCGCTAGCTTAGTGATATGTCAGTGCCGGGTGGGGGGGAGGGGGGCAAGTACAGTTTGGTAGGCGGGGTGCTCAGTTCTGTTGACGGGGTGGGGCACCCCGCCTGTATAATGGTAGGGGAAACACTGGAAGTGTTTGGGAATGACAGCAACTCAGCCACCAAGTGGTAGGCCACGTAAGCTGACGGAACGGGGTCAGCAGATGCTGAAGCGCATGGTGCGAAGAGGTCGCCAACTTTCTGCAGCATCAATCACTACAGACCAGAGTCTGGTGAGGATGAACTTGACTGGCCTGCACAGAGTCCTGACCTCAACCCAACAGAACACCTTTGGGATGAATTAGAGCAGAGACTGAGAGCCAGACCTTCTCGTCCAACATCAGTTTGTGACCTCACAAATGCACTTCTGGAAGAATGGTCAAAAATCCCCATAAGCACACACTTAAACTTGTGGACATCCTCCCAGAAGATTGAAGCTGTTGTAGCTGCAAAGGGTGGACCAACGTCATATTGAACCCTATGGATTAGAAATGGGATGTCACTTAAGCTCACATGTGAGTGAATACTTTTGACAATGTAGTGTAAATGTATGGGAAATCAGTTTTGGCAGATCAGAGGTATTCAAAAACTGAATATCACCCCACAAAACTGGAAACTGCATCTATACAGGCATATTATGTCTATGGTGTTAACCGGATCGAGATTAGCGGCGCCTCAATAACTTCTCTTTCCATCTCTTTAAACACAGAACTTCCAGTTAAGGATGGGGCCGATCCAGTATCTGTATCGGCCTCTGATACCAGCATAATTTACATATCGGATTTTTCCGATCCACCTGCTGATATTTCTGATCCATGATGCATGTTGGCTTCAAACTATGGAATGGATTTCCTGAACGGAGGCGTGTCTCATGAACCCAGAGTAATAAGACCCGCCTCACATTCAGGAAATCCAGTTCATAGTTTGCAGCAGCTACAACGTGAGGACTGAGTTAGCAGCACTGTAGCTAACAGCTAACAAACTTTTCATCTAAACATGTCGCTGTGTGGAAGTATTTTACACTAAACACCACAAAACAAGACAGCAACGTGCACTGTCTGCAGAGCCACGTTAAACCACGGTAAAGTTAGTTTTATGATGAACATTCGAGCTCCGGGGCTTCAGCGGGACGCTGCTCTTTGCTCAACCCACAACAGGCGACTCGACCCCGGTCAGCCCCTCGGTCTCTGAGGAGGGACTGACTGAGCGCAGCTGACTGAAATCAGGCTGCCTGCTTCGGACTGAACAAGAAGAAGACGTCGCTGAAACCACGGAGCTCTAATGTTTACAGAGAAGTTGCTAAACTTCATCATAATTAATGACCAACCACTATCAGTTGTAGAAAACAAAGGATTTCTCAGTTTGATACTTGCAGCCAAGATCTAGTTTACCCTCCAGGAGATATTTATCAGTACAACAGGAGACAATCATAAAAAACTTATGATTTGAAAATTATATAATAAAACAAAAACATTATAAAGTGATGTAAAATACTAAAAACAGGAACATGTCTGTTGGTTTATGACATGAACTTAGCAGATGTTTGAAGACATTTAACATTTTATTTTATTTAATTCATTCATTTAAAATAAACAAAATAAAAAAAAAATCATCAAAAAGAAAACATTGAATGAAAAGAGTTCAGAAAGAAGAAAAATTTTATTTCTGCCCCTTATTTAAAAAAATATAAAATAACTTTAAACTATCACTTAAATTAATCACTTTAATATCCACTTTAAAACTAGGAATAAAAAGAAACATGTTTTGTGTTAGAATTTAATTCTAACTTTAAATTTTATCCAACATTAATAAAACTTACCTCAAGTTGCCTTTTTGGACATGCATGCATATATTTGTACAAATTTTACTTGAGAGCAGATTATTACAGCCTCATTTAAAATCAATGATGATCATGATATCGGAACTGGATCGGTATCGGACGATATTTAGATGTAGGTATCGGAATCGGATCGGAAGTAATAAATAAATAAAAAAGTGGATCGTGTATCCCTACTTCCGGTTACATTTCAAAATAAGAGCAACATAACTGGGTAGTGGGGAGGGTGAAATGTTTGTTTTTTAATACCTAGTCATTCCATTAAAAAACAAAATCCATTTTGTTTGTTGAATAATGTGAAAATAGTTACAATCGATTCATAAATAAATAAAAATAAAGTAACCAAAATATTAATGATACTTCAACTGTCTTTGGGACAAAGGGTGTTTCTTTAACGTCACATTTTCTTGTTCATCTTTTAAATCAGTCGCTGCAGATGAGTGAGTGTCAGTGTCAGATTCTGCACCTGGAGCAGGTATTCTGTTTACTGCTTCACCTCCTCAGCTGTCTCACATTTTAAGGCTCAGTCCTTCTCCATGTTTCAGCTCCTCTCATGGATCACATCTCATAGAAGAACTTCCTGAGAACATTTTGTTTTGGGCCGTTATCTCGTCACAGGACTCCTGATCTTTAATTGAGACCAGACTTTTTGACAAATGCAGCAGTTTCTCTTCAGATGCTTCATAGTTCATTGTACCCAGACCAGACTCAAACCAACCTGTGTCAGGTGCAGCTACAACCAAGGACTAAAGACAATCTTCTTGAGTTTGACAGCAGATTTAATGCTGCTTCTTAGAAACCTTCAGTTTTAAAAAAAGAGCTGATGTAACTTAACTAAAGAGCAGCAGGTACAGCCAATCAGTGTTTGTCCTCTAGACACGCCTATTCTCCAGAAACGCCCACTTTTGGGCTGCAGAGAACCCCTTCTC
>NC_056508.1:2744731-2772580 GCF_014905685.2 Nematolebias whitei | reverse complement strand
TCCCTTCCCACAGACTTCCCACTGAGGTGTCTTGATACAGCACTCTGGGAACAGCCTATTCGTTCAGCAATTTCTTTCTGTGTCTTACCCTCTTGCTTGAGGGTGTCAATGATGGCCTTCTGGACAGCAGTCAGGTCGGCAGTCTTACCCATGATTGTGGTTTTGAGTAATGAACAAGGCTGGGAGTTTTTAAAAGCCTCAGGAATCTTTTGCAGGTGTTTAGAGTTACGTCGTTGATTCAGATGGTTAGGTTAATAGCTTGTTTAGAGAACCTTTTCATGATATGCTCATTTTTTGGGACAGGCATTTTGGGTTTTCATGAGCTGTATGCCATAATCATCAGTATTAAAACAATTAAAGACCTGAAATATTTCAGTTGGTGTGCAATGAATCTGAAATATATGAAAGTTTCATTTTTATCATTACATTATGGAAAATAATGACCTTTATCACAATATGCTAATTTTTTTAGAAGGACCTGTATGTATATAATTATCTTAAATTTAGAATACAACATAACATTTTTCAATATTTTCTTTTATAAGATTCATTGGTACATAAAGTGGTTGTAAAATTGTTAAACAGGTTTTTCATTTATTTTATTTCATTAATAAAATAGCACTGTGTTGTATATTCACCTTAAGCCTCATAATTGTGGTAATGCTTTGATATCTTATAAAAAATTAAATGTTAAACTAATAATGTTTTTGTTGTTCTCTACATTTCCTTAACCAGACCAGACCTTGGTACTGCAGGATGAACTCGAGTGTCCCAGTCCTGGACCGTTACTTTAACCAAGAAGATCCTAGACCAGATTTCTGATGAAGCAGGGAGTCTCTGGCAGTGTTGCTTCATCTCCTGGACCTGGATCCACAACATGGTTGGGGGCCCACAATTGAGACCCTGCTGTTCCTTTTCTGGCTGGCAGGTGGAACATCCTGCAGGATGGTCTCTGGAGTGTTTGTGATACCTCGTTCTACTGTCCACTGCATCGTCCATCACATGATGGAAGAAGTGTCCATTCACCACCAGGTCATCCACCTCCTTAAACACCCAGAGGACCTGGAGGTGGTGTCCCGTGGGTTTGCAGGGCTGGCACGACACAGAGCCTTTTGTTTTGAATGAACTTACTGTTAATAAAATTAATTTTTGACAACTACTAGTTTTTGTAATCACTTTATTTTTTCAAAATTAAAACAAAAAACACCTTTTTCAAGAACATAAAAAGCAACCATCAATTAATTTATTTGCAGTTCTTTTGAGAATTGTAAAAAGTCTCTCCATTCTCTCCCTACTTACATTTGCTCTTCTCTTCTGTTTCATATCTTCTCTGATTAATTGAAATAAATCATCTTCTCTGTCCTGCTGCCTCTTTCTTCCATCTCCATTCCTCTGTTTGTTCCTCAGCCCTTTCTTCCTGGTCACCCACTGCTGCACTTGGACCTGGAGTGTCCTCAGTGATGGAGGCAATTAGGACAGGAGCTGCAGTGGAAGGTCTCTGTCCATCTGTCCTAAAACCTCGTCCATGAGGACAAACCAGGGTCAAGTTGTAGCACTGGGCTTCCCACTAACTCCTTCCCCTGACCTGCCTGGATATTTGCAGTCCTGAACAGATGAAACAAGACATCACAGTTGGTAAAAGAGCAACAAACTTTTTTTTTAACTTTACATGCTGCATGTACAAATTATATTCTTCATTACACATGCACATACTTTGTATTTAGTTTTTAGGTTGTCCCGTTTCTTTTTAGCCTGTGGAGGAGTTACCTTCCCCTGCAGGCCCATAATCTCCAAAATTATCCAAATTACATCAACATGAAATGAATGAAGAGGGGAAACATGGAAAATAATGTCTTAAACACACACAGAAAAACTGCAGTTTTCACAACACAAGAGGAACTATACTTCATTAGGATCGCAGGTTATGTACAGTATGAGGGTTAATGAAACTGTACTCGGAAGCATAAGGTTAATAAATGGATTCATTCTTGTACCTCCATGCCACAGCTGCACAGTGTTTTGTACCAGTGAAAATGCGGCTGTTCTCATGCTGAAGCTCAATAAAAGCTTCAGTCTGCTCCTTGCTACCTAAAAAAAAAAAGCTTAGCGGCGAAAGTACCATGGGACCCCGCTATACGAGCTGATTGCCAACTAAAAATAATACAAAAATGTCTATGCAAATGACAAAAGCCTATCATCCACTTTAAATCATAACCGCTTTACGCTTTTAATTTTTTAATCCCACATTTTAACATACTTGGATTTAAAAATGACTCGCTCGCTGCTTCGTCCGCCATTGCAACCAGAATTTTCTATGCCCGCAATGCATCATGGGATAGGGTGGGTTGCGAAGGATACACGGGACCCGTTCTACAAATGGGGGGAAGGAGGCTGCATTCGTGGGCCGCATTGAAGGAGTCTTCGAATTGGGACAAGCCTCGGCGCCTCGCTGTGACGTAATCGGCCTTCGAAGGATGCGGCCGCTGGATTAGGACACACCCTAAGAGTTTATAAAAAAGAACAGTACTTGTTACTCTTAGGTCCCAAAATGGTCACTCTCATAAAAGTTTATAAGGGTTTTTTTCCATGTTCACTGTGTCGAAGCTTTTCAGTAACTTTAAGAACCAACTATAGATGTGAAGTTGTTCTTTTATGTAGTATTTATGCATTATTGCATGTCTTGTCCATCTTGTGGTGGAGCAAGCACATATTGGAGCAGAGAAACGTCTGAATCATGCAGGATAATGACACTTGAGGACCAGGATTGTACTCTCCTGGTGTAAAGAACCTGGCCAGGGGTGGATCTAGAAAAAATATTGATGGGGTGGCCGGAGGGCAGGATATCTGTTGATGAGAGGAAAAGTGTGTCCTCCAAAACTGGACTTTTTCTATCAATCCTCATACATACACCTCACACTTTAGAGGTAAAACTGGTATCAGTTGCAAATACAAATTAGTGGTTATAAAGGTAAAATATAAATTAAAAGTTTTGGTTCTCTGTGTCATTGGACTCCTGTCACTCCCAAAAGAGCATTTTCAATGGTTTAGAAAATGCTTTTAAGAAAGAAATGTGATCAAGTTTTAACCAAATGTTTTAGTTCACTGGAAACTGACTTTCCTGACTCCATTTTTGCAGGTTGTACAGACTTTGGAGGACCACCACCAGGAAGTGCTGTCTCTCTACAGGGACTTTGGATTCTCTGGCTTGATTGCTCAGGACTCCGAGTTTGCCCTCTGCAACGTGCCTGCCTATTTTTCTTCACACGCACTCAAACTAAGCTGGAACGGCAAGAACCTGACCACACATCAGTATCTGCTCTCAGAGGCTGCCAGGCAGCTTGGGCTGAAAACGCAACACCTGCCACTTTTTGCTGCTCTGCTGGGTGAGGAGCGTAACTTTTCGCATATGTCAGCCTCTATCACAAACTTTAAAGGCCTTATTGATAAAGGCCACTTCACTGTAATTGCTGTACTTTTATCTATTGTCTATGTTTGTGGACTTGGCATATATTTGAAAACGTTTCTTACTTGCAGGAAATCATATTCTGCCTGATGAAGACCTGGCTGCCTTCCACTGGAGTCTGCTAGGACCAGAACACCCACTTGCTTCCCTCAAGGTAAATGCTTCAGTTTTTGGAGTTTGCAGTGTACTTAAGAAAAACTGCAAACTTCTTAAAAACCAGACAAAAGTTTTCTCTGAAATCCTACAAGTGGTTTTGACTTTTGTGTTAAATTATTTGTTTAAACTGTTGGTGGAAAAGAAAGTTACTGTAATTGCTGGGCTACAGAACACATCTGACTGTAGGGCTGTTGTAAACTAATATTTTAGTAATCGAGGAATCTATAGAATATTCTTGCGATTAATCGAGCAATTGAAAACAAAGTTTGTCAGGTTCTGCAGTAACCACTCATTTTACACGAAAAAGAACATTAAGTAAATAATCCATTTAAATCCTCTTTTAAAAATATTTTATTTTAAAATGTAATAACATGTTGAACCTCCATTTCTCTGAAGTGTAGAAAAAATTACATTAACATGAAATAGAAAACAAATTAAAGCAAAAACAGTAAACACTGCCCTTTATAAATTCAACTTGAAAGACTGAGGTACAACAAAATCCACTTGTGCGTTTTCAAGGATCAAAGTTTCTATTGTCATTTACATATTTGGTGCACGTGGTGGAACGAAATCGTGTACACGGGGTAAGTTACATCCAACAAAAGTATAAAATGTAAAGAAAAACAATAATAAGATCTAAGATAACTAAGAAATACACTAAACTAAGAATACACTATACCATACCATTTTATTTATAGAGCACTTAAAACAGCTACAAGGCCAACCAAAGTGCTGTACAGACAGAACAACAGGTAACACACAAAGCAAAATACAAAATGAGGTAAATCAGAATATAGACATAAAAACGATGCAGATAATGACGACTAACCAGTGTGGAGCATACAGGATCAAACACAGATCATCTGGTGTTGAAAGCTACTGAATAGTAGTGAGTTTTTAAACGGGACTTGAAAACCGAGAGGGAGGGGGCCTGTCTGACAAGCAGAGGTAACTCGTTCCAAAGTCTTGGTCCTGCTACAGAGACGGCCCTGTCACCTCTGCGCTTAAGACGAGTTCCTGGAACTGTGAGGAGCAACTGGTCCGCTGACCTCAGGGAACGTGGTGAGACATACGGTTGTAGCAGATCAGAGAGACGGGAAGGGGGGGGGGGGGGGACTGTTCAGTGATTTGTAGACATACATGAGTATTTTGAACTGGATTCGAAAGTGAACCGGTGACTAATTACTAATAGTACCCAAGCTGAACAGCAGCAGCACGAACATGAGTCGGTGAGAAGGTGAGTGGATGAATACAGGGTGAAATGAAAGATTTTATTTTTCAAAACCAACATATATGAATGGTGTTTTTGCAAATAACATCGATATGCCTTTCTTAAATGTCTCAACATACAAGTGTGTATGTTAATGAACGTTGCTCAAGTCTTTAAAGGAGCCTATGGTTGCAGTGGAGGAAAGTGAGCATGTCGACATGCTCTTAACTGAGGCTTGCCCTGCGCTTAGATGCAATGTTTCCTGCTGCAGAAAAAAGCCGTTCTGATGGCGTAGATGTTGCTGGGATACACAGAAATGACTTTGCAAGCTTTGAGAGTGTTGGATAGTGTGCTGCATTTGATTTCCACCATGGCAGTGGACTCTCCTTCCTGGACAGTGCATGCTCTCCAAAGTACAAACCGGATTCCAAAAAAGTTGGGACACTAAACAAATTGTGAATAAAAACTGAATGCAATGATGTGGAGATGGCAAATGTCAATATTTTATTCAGAATATAATATTTTAAAGGAAAAATATGTTGATTCAAAATTTCACAGTGTCAACAAATCCCAAAAAAGTTGGGACAAGTAGCAATAAGTGGCTGGAAAAAGGAAATTGAGCATATAATGAACAGCTGGAAGACCAATTAACACTAATTAGGTCAATTGACAACATGATTGGTATAAAAAGAGCTTCTCAGAGTGTCAGTGTCTCTCAGAAGCCAAGATGGTAAGAGGATCACCATTTCCACCATTGTTGCGCAGAAAGATAGTGCAGCAATACCAGAATGGTGTTACCCAGCGTAAAATAGCAAAGACTTTTAAGTTATCATCATCAACCGTGCATAACATCATCAAAAGATTCAGAGAATCTGGAACAATCGCTGTGTGTAAGGGTCAAGGCCGTAAAACTCTACTGGATGCTCGTGATCTCCGGGCCCTCAAACGTCACTGCACCTCAAACAGGAATGCCACTGTCAAGGAAATAACAGAATGGGCTCAGGAATACTTCCAGAAAGCATTGTCAGTGAACACAATCCACCGTGCCATCTGCCGTTGCCAGCTAAAACTCTACAGTGCAAAGAGGAAGCCATTTCTAAGCAAACTCCACAAGCTCAGACGTTTGCACTGGGCCAGGGGTCATTTAAAATGGAGTGTGGCAAAATGGAAGACTGTTCTGTGGTCAGATGAGTCACGATTTGAAGTTCTTTATGGAACACTGGGACGCCATGTCATCCGGACCAGAGAGGACAAGGATAGCCCAAGTTGTTATCAACACTTCGTTCAGAAGCCTGCATCACTGATGGTATGGGGTTGCATGAGTGCTTGTGGCATGGGCAGCTTGCATGTCTGGAAAGGCACCATTAATGCAGAGAACTATGTTCAGGTTCTAGAACAACATATGCTCCCATCTAGACGTCATCTCTTTCAGGGAAGACCCTGCATTTTTCAACACGATAATGCCAGACCACATTCTGCAGCAATCACAACATCATGGCTACGTAGGAGAAGGATCCGGGTACTGAAATGGCCAGCCTGCAGTCCAGATCTTTCACTTATAGAGAACATTTGGCGCATCATAAAGAGGAAGGTGCCACAAAGAAGGCCCAAGATGATTTAACAGTTAGAGGCCTGTATTAGACATGAATGGGAGAGCATTCCTATTTCTAAACTGGAGAAACTGGTCTCCTCTGTCCCCAGACGTCTGTTGAGTGTTGTAAGAAGAAGGGGGGATGCCACACTGTGGTAAAAATGGACTTGTCCCAACTTTTTTGGGATTTGTTGACACCATGAAATTTGGAAACAACAGATTTTTCCCTTAAAATGAAACATTCTCTCAGTTTAAACTTTTGATCTGTGATTTGTGTTCTATTCTGAATAAAATATTAGATGTTGGCACCTCCACATCATTGCATTCAGTTTTTATTCGCAATTTGTTTAGTGTCCCAACTTTTTTGCAATCCGGTTTGTATATCAAGACCTCCTTTTGGACACTTTGGTTCAAATGCTGCTCCTTGTCCTCTTCCTCACTTGTACTGGAGTCAGAAGAACACAGTAGATTATCCTGATGCATGCTCAATAATCCAGGTAGAAAAATCTAAAAAAGTTAAATCTGGTCCTCTGGACATTCAAAAAAAAAACAAAAAACAAAGCAAATCAACAAAAAAAAAAATGTAGAAACGTTTCGTCTCTCATCCTGAGGACTTCCTCAGTCTGAGGTGCTGTATTCAGCTCAGTCTCTTAAATAGCACCTTCTCAGAGTGGATCAACCAGTTTGCTGCTGACAACCAAAACCAGCTGATCACATGCTCAAGAAGGACCATCAGCCTAACAATGGATCATTAGCACCTGATGGCTGTTTACTGTTCACAGAGGGCTGAGTGATACTAACAATCACAGCATTGTAAGAGGGGGACAGTTGAACATGGAGGCCTCCACCCCTGTTTAATGATGGACGATTTATTTTCACAAAGATGGCCAGGAGGAGGGAGGAGTAAAGGAAGCCAATACCGGAAGCGCTACCGGAAGCGCTAGCGTTGTGTAACACAAAAACCTTCCGGCTAGAAAAATGAAAGTGACTGCGGAAGTCTCTCGGATGAGAGACGAAATGTTTCTACATTTTTTTGTTTTTTGTTTTTTGTTGTTGTTTTGCTTTGTTTTGTTTTTTTGAATGTCCAGAGGACCAGATTTAACTTTTTTAGAAAGTGAACAGTTTAACGAAGCTTCAAGGCAGATAAATTTGCCTCCAGGATTTTTTGTAATCGAGGTCCTCGAATGATACGAGGAATTGTTTCAGTCCTAAACCTGTGTATACTAAATCTAAGATAAAACGTAATTTTGTACATAAATAAAACGTGCCGGTTATTAAGCTGCGGGTCTCCACCGTTCATCAGAATCTGTGCCCAGCTCGGGGCATTATGTGCAGCTCTTCTTGTAGTACAAGAATCAGCCACTGTATGGTGTTTCACAGACTATAGCTTGGTTTGAGGATGCTTTAATTGAAACCGTGTGTCACTGAATTATTTTCAACCATCACAGAAAAATCTAAATGCTGTAAAATAATGTTTATTGGAAAACTGAATGGAATCTTTGTTAGAAATTGATTAAGATGGTAATGTCAAAGTTTGAGTTTGTGCATTGAGTTCTGCAGACTTGTAATTGTAAATGGTAAAAATACATTGCTATTTTTATTAAGACTGTATTATTATTTAGTCTTGATTGCTTAGCTGTAAACAAATATGACGGTAGTAATAAATGCAGGCTAATCCCAGTTTTCAGTCATAAACAGCAGCAAGAAGAAAAAAAATCCTACCAACTCATGTACCGTATTTTCCACCGTACTTGTTGCACCGGCCTATATGTTGCATCAGTCCAAATATGTCCAAAATAGCAGAAAAAATCATAAATATGTTGCTTTGCTGTATACGTCGCATCTATTATGCGCCACCACTGATGCATCACGTTTGTTACGCGTCACTGCTGGCAACCCGGAAATTTGGGCCTGTGTTGTGCCAATAATCGATGGGCTGCCAAATGGCAGGAGTGTGCATGGGAGGACTTTAAAAAGAATTTAACAAGATTAACACTTAAAAACAATTGTTTGCTTGAAATTATAGTAAAGGTGTGTCGCAGTCTAACTTTTGCTTAATAAATTAGGGCTGCAACTAACGATAATTCAATAATCGATCCATCAGCCGATTTATTTTTTCGATTAATCGGGGGGAGAAAAAGTTTTAATTTCCACCCCTTTATTCCAAAATTGAACATTTGACTGACATAGCAATTCACACAAAAAAACAGGTTGCTATTTGACTATTCTGTTAGTAAAATATTGAATTAAAAAAAAATTTAATCAAATAGTTTAAAAAAAATTAATGTACACAAAAATATATACAAATGTATCTTTATACGTGCACAATATGTAGCTACTTTGTGAAATGTGTCCTTGAGGGAAGAGTGTAACCTGGATTAAAAGTGTGGATTATTGTAACCTGGATTAAAAGTGTGGATTATTGTAACCTGGATTAAAAGTGTGGATTATTGTAACCTGGATTAAAAGTGTGGAATATTGTAACCTGGATTAAAAGTGTGGATTATTGTAACCTGGATTAAAAGTGTGGATTATTGTAGTGAAGCCTTCGTCTTCAACCAACGACAGAGGCCTCATGTCAGTGATGATCATTTAAGGATGATTTCAGTGAAGACAGCTGCTGTTGTTGTGTCCATGATGTCTGTCCATCATGAAGGATGTTGTTGTTGTTCTATTTCATATAGGCTTCGCCCTTTAAGGCTGTCGCTGATGGGTTTATCCCGATATGCGAAGCATTGCACTGAAAAATTTAGTCCACGCCTACCTGCTGTGTGGGCCCCACCCGGTCCGTATAAATTACGTTAAGAGCGGGTAATCGGCTGCCAAAATAGCTTTTTTCTTCAGCGAGCTAATAGCACTGTCAGAAGAACGAAGAAGGAAAGTTGTGTAGATGACCAAGTGTCGGTTTGCTGGATGTGTGTTGATGACACGATGTGGAAATAAACATCATTTTATGATGAAGTGTCTTTTAGCCAGGCTGTCAGCACGGATGATCTGACAGCGGCCCCATCACACACAAATCACGAATGAGCCTTTTAAGGTTGTTTCATTCACTGCCGGCGGTGCCAACACGCGCTCCCGCTGCACGAGCAGCCTTCACCTATAAGGCGCTGCGTTATGAAAGCGCGCACGCATCTCTCAGCGCCCGCCGTTCACGTCAACGTAAACGTGAGACCGTGGTACGAGCCCAGTAACGTATCTCGCTCTCGGCAGGAGCGACATGCTTTTTCACCGCACTGGTGTCAAACGCGCGCTCCCGCAGCGTCAACAGTTTCACAAGCCTCACAGCGGCTCCGCTCCTTCATCCTTGAAGAAGGTTTTCTGAATTAATACTGCAGCTCGTGGAATCACTCAAAAGCTCACGTGATTCGCAGCCAAGAATGAACGTGTTCTGTAGACCGAGCCCAGCGGTAACCTCGCCCCACCGATGCCGCGCGCTGCTTCCTGACCACACTGGTGTCAAACGCGCGCTCCCGCGGCAATCCTGGCTCCCCGAGCGTTTACACGGAGCAGCGGCACACAACGTGAGTACAACACAGATGAGCTGCGTCCCGCAGTATCAGCAAACGCACAACGATTTGCATGCTCGGGGGCGCGTTTTTTCTTTCTCCTTCAGCGCGCATCAGCTCACATCAGCATTCATGTGAGTTCACAGCATAAACGCGTGCTCGCTTTATAACTTTATAAACGAGTGGCAATGAGTGCACGCTCCAGACGGATGGGCGAACCGTTTTCATCAGGGGATTCACGCTGCAGTACAGCTCAAACCCCGGTGCGGAAGAACTCTAATGACGTTTTCTGTCATTTCTAGAACAGATCTCGTCCCCTCTCGCAGAAGCTCAGGAAATTCTGATTTAAATGTAATTTCCAGAGTCTCAGAAGGAGAGGAAAACGCAGGGTTCTTCTCTCGTCACTCCCTGGTCCCAACGAACCAGAAAGATGAGATTTATTCTAGATTTGTCAATTTTGAACTGTGAGAAACAACATTCCATTAATTCGCCCGAGCCGTTCTGCAGCCGCCGCACAGAGCAGGGAGGAGAATTCTGCTTTATCTGGACATCTGCTGCTGAGCAGTGTTGCACGGGGTTTTTTGAATATGATTCACCACTTTGCCTCTGTGCTGCGGAATCATCAGGGTTTTTGATTCACACAGACAGCAAGTGACTGTTGCATACATAACTGGCAGGAGATGTATGCGCTGAACCCATGTGCCACATTGCGAGACAGATGCTGTGTGGGGCACACCCAATCTGCTCTCCAGTGGAGTAGGGTACATCTCCTGTGTTCTGAACAGGGGACGGATGTGATGTCCAAAGACGGTCCTTTACGGCACGGGGACCTGGGACCTTCCATCCAGAGCTATGGCTCAGACGCGGCAGAAATCCTGCGAGCGGCTGTGGACGTGTAGCAACACGAGAGAACGCTCAATGTCAACTATAATTATCATGGAGACACGGGACGATCCACCACTAGGGGTGGACGTGTCTGCTCACAGCCTGTGGTCGTAATGCTTTTTCACCTCCCTCACTCCCTCTGATATCACGGTTTTCTGAACCGAGCTCAGGAGGAGGGATTGACAGCTCTTCTGTCCCAAGTGCGTGAACGCATCATGGTTCCCAGTCCTACGACACTTGTTATCAGGGCGCTCGTGGAACCTGCCGTGGAGGGAGGACGCTCTCCTCCAGGCGGGAGGAGCGATCAGGAGTTAATCAGAATAGGCCAGCACCTGTGGTCTGGCTGCTGTGCGGATCCTTTTGAGAGGATGGATCTCTCTCAAGATGTGGTGCTTACGATTCAGGATTCACGTGCTGCAACCACCACAGCGCTGTTCACATCAAGTGGTCAGTTTTTCAGCGCTGCTGTACAGAGAAAGGTGTAGAGGCCATTTCATGTTCACTAGGTGGTGTGCCGTCCTTTCTGCAGCAGCTGATGGACAGAGATCTGGCGTTCAGCTCGAGGAAAACGTTCACTGCGGCCATCTCTTCCTGTCACGAAAATTTCGAGACAGAACAGCTTTAATCATCTGCTGATGAAACGTTTTGTAAAAGGTGTACAGACAAGGCGTAGAGGCCACTTCATGTCCACTGGACGACATGCTGTCCTTTTCTGCAGCAGTCGATGGACAGAAATCTGGCGTTCAGCACGATTATCGTATGCTACAGCCATGTTTTCTTCTTGTCTCAAAGTTGTCAGAGACAGAACAACCTTTAATCATCCTCTGACGGAGCATTTTGACTCAGATTGAAATAGCAGCTGTGGGCCTATTTGCGACACGAGAAAACGCTGTGTCAATTATGGTTTTCTCTGAGCCCACGAGACGAACCACCGCTGGGGGTGGATGCGTTTGCCCACAGCCAATGGCCCAAAATGCTTCTGTATGCGTTTCCTCCACCTCCTCTTGATTTTACGGTTCCTGAACCAAGTGCAGGAGGAGGGATTGACAGGTCTCCTGGTGGCCCCCGAACGCGTGAACGCACCATGGTTCCCAGTCCTGCAACGCCTGCTGTCGGGGCGCCCGTGGAAACTGCCGTGGAGGGAGGACGTTCTCCTCCAGGCAGGAGGAGCAACCAGGAGTTACCCAGAAATAGGCCAGCACCTGTGGTCTGGCTGCTGAGCGGATCTGCTTAGAGAGGATGGGTCTCCCACAGGATGTAGTGCGCACAATTCAGGTTTCACGTGCTGCATCTACCACAGTGCTGTACACTTCAAAGCGGACAGCTTTTCAGCGCTGGTGTACAGAGAAGGGTGTAGAGGCCACCTCATGTCCACTAGGTGGCGTGCTGTTCCTTCTGCAGCAGCTGATAGACAGAAATTTGGCGTCCAGCTCGATTAAAATGTACGCTGCAGCCATCTCTTCCTGCCACGAAGGTTTCGGAGACAGAACAGCTTTTAATCATCCGCTGATGGAAGCGTTTTCTAAAAGGTGTACAGAGACGCAGGCTTGTTTCACTCCCACTTGTTCCACAGTGGGGTTTAATACTGGTCCTGCGGGCCCTGATCAAAGCTCCATTTGAGCCTCTGGATCAGGTTCCACTTAAATTCTTGTCTCTTTAAACAGCCCTGCTGCTGGCTTTAACATCCACTAAGAGGGTGAGTGATTTATCTGCCCTCTCTGTCGCGCCGTCATGTCTCAGAATTCAGGCTGACAGCAGCTCAGCTGATTTAAGACCAAAACCCAGCTTTTATGCCTAAAAACATCACAAGCTCTTTTAAATCAAGAGTGATATCGTTGGAGGGGTTTTTCTCCCCCTCCCCCCCACAGATCAGAAGAAGAAGCATCTTTCCATCTTCTCTGTCCGGTGTGAGCGTTGACGTGTTACATAGCGTGCACAGCTGTAATGCGTCAACATCTGTTTGTGCATTATATAGATGCATCTGCAGGTCGCCCGTTATCCACCCAGCGCTTGTCACACTGGCTGTGTGAGGCCATTTCTGAAGCCTACAGAGCATCAGATTTAGAGCCTCCTGTCAACCTCAGAGCACACTCGACCAGGGGTATCGCATCTTGGACTGCTTTGCATAATGGTATAACAATGCAGGACATTTGCACTGTGGCCGCGTGGTCAACACCCTGCTCATTTATTCGCTTTTATCTACGTGATGTGACGGTTCGTCCCATGACACATTCTGTCCTTAGTGTTTACAGAATGAATATTGTTGTTTCAGGGAACTCCGTTTAACTCACATCTGTCTGCATGCATTACAGTGTGAGATGTTATCAATCACAAATTGTGATTGTTATTTTGGTTCTATTGTCACCAATCAGTTCATTTGATTAATAATCAGTTCTCCTGTTATTATTAATCTGTTCATACTGTTCAGCTGTAAACCGGTTGGTTCATGGCTCTTTCAGCTTTTTTCCCTCCCCGTTGAAATTTTCCGGGGTGTTCATGCATTCAGAACGCATAGTTACACAACATGCGTCTGTGCATGGCACACATAATTACGCAATGCATAATTACGCACATGGTGAGCTGAGTGACAAGACGTTTTTTGGGCAAGCTTCTGCTTCATACGGTGTTCGAATGGACCCAGTGAGACGAGGACCACATCCGCTTCGCCCTTAACCCACTAGCAACAGCCTTAAAGGGCGAAGCCTATACGAAATAGAACGTTGGTTACGTACTGTAACCCCAGATTCTATGAGTATAGGCGTAGCCCTTTAAGCGTCGGGCCTCACTGGCTCCTAATTGGCTGAAGAAAAAGCTATTTTGGGAGCCGATTACCCGCTCTTAACGTAATTTATATGGACCGGGTGGGACCCACACAGCAGGTGGGCGTGGACTAAATTTTACAGTGTGATGCTTCGCATATCGGGATAAACCCACAAAGTGACAGCCTTAAAGGGCTACGCCTATACTCATAGAATCTGTGGTTACAGTATGTAACCAACGTTTTCTGGAATGAGAGAGTAAATATGTATTGTAGCATAATTTATAGCAACTCAAGAAATGCCTTGCTTCACTTACAGTGTTAGGTTCAGGCAAAAGTAGCTGAGAGCAATTAAACACACTGTAGTATGCTCAAAGGCTAGGTTAGCTTCAAGCTCCACTACAGTCATATTTTAATAACGGGTTCTCTCTTTTTCGAGCTACTTACAGATATGTGACAGAGGTACTGTGTTGTCGATGGTTTAATCAGTGACATGAGACATTAATTTTCTTTGACCCATCAAAATAAATGTGGTCATTTATTAACAGAATCAAAATTTAACATCAAAACATTGTACACTTGATTATACTGATCGGCTCTGATTATTAAAACTTGGCACGTTTTACTTAAATAAAACAACAGACATTTCTGAAGATATCTGGATTAATTACTGGCAAGATTGAAGTTTAAAGATGGGAAAAATGGAGGAGTTTAAATGTAGAGAAAATGTGGAGGAAGATGTATATCTGTAGACCAGGACAACACGCTCCTTTCAAACGCAGCTCGCCGTGGTACACTTGTAGTGAAACCAGTGACGACTCTTTACCTTGGCAGAGGATGGGTCAGCTGCGGTCAAGAGGTCCCTGGCACACTACCTGTCAGCGTCTCCTCAGGGCGGCTGCGACTCGGCAGAAGTCGTGAGATACTCCGTTCCACAGAACAAACTTCCTCAGCAGTTATAGGGCATTCGCCGGGTGGAGCCACAGCGAGGCGTCGTGACCCCGGCAGAGATGGATGACTCCATCAGACTGGAAGACTGAGTCCGAAGTTCCACTCAGCAGTGGAAAAACTCCAGAACTCCAGAACTACTCCACAGTACTCCAAGAGACTCAGAAGAACTCCGAGGAACTCCAGCCGAACTCCATCAGAACAAGCAGAACTAACTGAACTCCCCCAACTGATGGAACTAGGAAGTGTCGACTTTTAAAGAGTTCTGCTTCTGGTCACTTTTAGGAAGTCCTGATTGGTTGAAGGAACCAACAGGTGTGTAGTTTTAGTGACGTCAGAGGGTCATTACCAGTCAAGAAAACTGCCGGAATGTTTTGAGAACGGTTAGTTACAGAAGAGAAAATATTTTGGAGAAATGACAGACTTACAGGTGCCAGTTTTCTTATTTACTGTCTGAGAGGTTTAAAAACACGACAGCTCGTTCCAACAACTTGCTTCTTGACTGTCTCCGACTTTTGACCGACATCACTCCTTTCTCATTTCAGACAGAAGATCAAAATGCATAATTACTTTGTAACATAGACATTTAACTTGATTTCTACTTTGAATGAGGATTAAAAAATCATTAATACTGTTTCACAGTTGATTTAAAATGAGTGGTTCACTTCAACATTTAGAAATGGTATGAACTAAACACACTTTTGATTATCAAGACATTGTAACATAGTAATGATAATATAAAAAGAGAGTGTTCTTTCAATTGATTAGTTCAGGATACAATTAGAAAGTCTCTGGATGAGCTAATTTGTATTTCTGGATTCAAATCAATGAAATATCAGTTCCTGTCCCATGAAGGTCTTCAGAGGCAGGTTTGATCGGAGGCCTAGTCCACTACAACACACACACACACATATATATATATATAAAATACTTAATTACACACAATTGAGTAGATGTAATAAATTACTTTAATTCATGTTTAAATGCAATTCATCCTGCCATACATGCAGTGTCTTCAGACTTTGCCAGCAAATTAAAAGTTGAAGCTTAATCATTAAATTATTATCTTTGTGTTAGATTTATTTATAAATCACATTTAAACACTGCTTGTTCCAATTAAATTAAATACACGTTCTCTATCACCGTCATTAATCAGATAACAAGCAGCAGCTTCAGCTCCAGAGAGACTGACGTTACGTTTTCTCTCTTGAAATGAAACAAATGTAGAATATTATAGAGACTCACCTGCAACACATGAAGAGTTGTATCAGCTCCTTCCTCCTCCTCGTGACTCTGACATGTTTGTGTTTCATCTCCGTGGTTCTCCCGTGTCGTGTCATCACTTTTCAAAGCTGCATGTTTCAGTTTTTATCTTTGTGAAGAGCTCCCGCACTTTGGAGAACTTGAGTCAAACAGTTTTCTCTGCGTCAGTCATTTGTAAAATTTACTTAATTTCATTTGCAAACAGTCTCTGCTCTGCTTCCTCCTCGCTCTGTTCAACTCGTACTGCAGAGTTTTTTATTTACTTTATTCAGTCAATCAGCATTGACAATGAACTGCAGGTGAACAAAACGACTCTGCAGCGCCGTGAGAGACGCATAATCGCGTGACACAACAAATCGATAATGAAATTCGTTGCCAACGCTTTTAATCATCGAATTTTATCGATTCCTTGTTGCAGCCTTATAATAAATATACTTTGACAGTCAAATCAGCTGTATCTCCAATCTCGATTCACGGAAGCGGCAGGCACGCGCAGAGGGATAAGCCTTCGCGTTTCTTTGAAATTTAACAAGATAAACGCCTAAAAACAATTTCTTGTTTGCTCGAAATTATAGTAAATGTGTGTTTCAGTGTATTGTTTGCTTAATAAATGCACTTTGATGGTCAAATCAGCTGTATTTCAAAAGCTGATACATGGAAGTAGATGTGTGCACGTGACGAGTCACTGTGCAAATTTATCAGGATAGCCACCTAAAAACAATGTCTTTGCTCAAAATTATAGCAAAGGTGTGTCTCAGCTGAACTATTCCTTAAAAATGCACTTTAATGGTCAAATCAGCTTAAATTCAAAAATGGTTTTGCTGCCTCAATTCTGCGAAGCGTGCACATGCAGTGGACGAGCCGCTGCATTTCTTTAGAATTTAACAAGATAGCCACCTAAAAAAAAATTGTTTGTTCGAAATTAGAGCAAAGGTGTGTCTCAGTCTAACATTTGATTAATAAATGCACTTTAATGGTCAAGTCAGCTGCATTTTGTCGGGGCGGTGCAGCTGGTTTGATGGTTCCAAGCAGTGAGCGGAATAAAAGTGAGGAGGCTATGGCAGGCCAATTGAGTCATTAATAGCTGGTGAAGATTCTCAGTCATCCAGGACATTGTAAATTCAAAAAAAGTTCAAGAAAAAAAAATCTATAAAGTATAATAAATAAAGTCCAGTTGTTTTTGTCTTGAACTTTTATGAATTTGTCATTATAGCCACATTTACCTATTACATGATACAATGACATGCCATACCGCTATTACTAGTCTGCTGCCATCAAGTGGCTGAAAGTGGTACTGCTCTTTTCTCTTTTTTTTTTCAGTTTTGTCTGTTGAGCCGCCCTTCTGTCTGAATCCAAAATATTTCCACAGAGTTTATTTAAATCCAGCAGGAGAGTGAATTTCAGTATCTGTGTTTTCTGCCTCGTCTGTCATGTTGCTGAGGTGGCCACAGAGCACTGCTGTGCACGGAAATGGTGACACAGACTTGCCTTGGGAATTTCAAAATAAAAGTATATTTTAAAGATGACGATATGAATCGATGATTTAGTTTTGCCACAATATAATTTTCATCATTCATCCATTATCTTTACCCACTTTTTCCATTCCGGGTCGTGGGGGTCACTGATACCCATGTCCAGCAGTCACTATGTGAGAGTTGGAGGACACCTGGACAGGTCTCCAGTCCATCATAGAGACGCACTTAAAGACAAATGAGACAAACAACCATTCACACTTTCATGTAGGAACAGTTTGGTTACCAGTCAGCCTAACATGCATGTCTGTGGGAGGAAACCGGAGTACCATGTTATCATTAAATGAATAATATCTTTTTTTTAGCCACAAACAAAATGTCAAACAGACATAGGGGTTGTCTAGTAGCCTTTTTAATGCACCTCATAATATTTGGTACACTGTTACTCTTCTCTAAACTCCGTATTTGTCTTTCTGCCATGTCAGGTGCGAGCCCATCAGTTGGTGCTGCCACCATGTGAAGTTGTGATCAAAGCTGTCTCAGAATTCGTCTCCTCCATCAAAGAACTGGGAAACCTTGATGCCATCGCCAGGGATGTCTTCAAACAATCACAGGTTGGCTATGTGCACACTGAACAACTTTGCTGGCTAATGTTCATTGTTCAAGGGATGAGGATTAATTTATACAACATGTAAAGGGATGCCCAAACTATTTTGAATTAAGATCTACTTTTGAAGTTGCCAGTTTGCCGAGGTCTACTTGTCTCGTCTCATTATCAAACATATTGTTACAGTTCTAGTCCAAGATAATCCATGGGTCATATGTTGAGCGTCTCCCCACTCCTCACCTCCACAAAGGCCAGCACATCCAGCAGAGTACATTGATCCCTCACCTATTGCAGGGGTTATGTTCCAGAGACCTCCACAATAGGTGAAAATCCACGAAGTAGCAGTGTTTTATTTTTTATTATTTAGATATATATTAAGGCTTTATAAACCCTTCCCACACACTTACAAACATTTCCCACTCTTTCATTAACCTTTCCCTGTAATGAATTTAGTAGAGGACTTGAAAATTTAACTAGACACAGCGCGTTCAATCAGCTTTATTTTACAAAGACTGGTGGAAGTCGGCACACGTCTGTGGAAAGGCACTGGAAAGTCTGAGGAGGAAGAGGATGAGTTCATGACTGTGGAAGGACTGTGAGCTTGAACAGAGCTCCGAAAAAGAAAAAAAAAATCCACTAACTTTTAGAGCTCAGATCGAGGGACTTGATCCAGTGGTTAAACTCACTTCCCCAGGTAGAGGATTGGGGCGGATGGAGAGTACTGTCACCACGAGAACGGAGCCCTGAGTGGGGTTGTTGCTTAGTTTGGATCCGTCTAGAGCTCAGTGGGTTAGTCAGAGAAAAGGCAAGGGCCATACAGAGGGAGACAGGCTTCAAACTACTTAAGAGGTTCAGGCAATACTCGGAGGTTAGGCTCAGAAAAAAGGTCCGTGTCCAGAAATCAGAAGCTTGCCAGGTGTCCAACATGGTCTAGGCAAAACAGGAAAATCCAGGGCACAGAAACTTGATCAAAATGAGGGGATCAACCAGGAGAATGAGATACCATAATTTCTTTTGCTCTCAATAGTGTAATGCAAAACTTTAATTATATTTTTGTGTTTTTTAATAAAATTACTCATAACTTTGAACTTTTAGGGGTGGAGATGTTTTTAAGAGCATGAGCGTAAATGTGAAGGAATAGCTCTGATATGATATTAGGAAGCTTGTTAAAATTATATATTTTTTTAGTTTTACAGTCACTCTTTGTCAGGCGAGTTGAAAAATATGCAGTTTAATCCTTCAAATGTGCAGATATGACCGCGCGCTTTCACCTGTCTGCTCCAGACCACGCCGATGATTTTCTCTATTCACCACACACGTGGGCAATGTGGACTGAATGGAGGGGAAAAAAAGAACGTTGGTTACGTACTGTAACCCCAGATTCTATGAGTATAAGCGCAGCCCTTTAAGGCTATCGCTAGGGGGTTTATCCCTTCACGTGCAGCGCAGCACTGAAAACTTTAGTCCACGCCCACCCGCTGTGTGGGTCTCACCCCCGGTCCGTATAAATTATGGTGAGACGGGCAGTCGGCTCCCAAATAGCTTTTTTTCTTCAGCCATTTAGGAACCAGTGAGGCCCAGAGCTTAAAGGGCTGCCCCTATACTCATAGAATCTGTGGTTACAGTACGTAATCAACGTTCTATTTCATATAGGTTTCGCCCTTTAAGCAGGATGTAGTCTATGCCTCACTGGGTCCATTCAGACACAATATGAAGCGCCCGCTTGCACCAAAAAACATTTAATCACTCAGCCTTCTGTGTGCGTAATTACGTGCTGCGTAATTACGCGTTCCATGCACAGGAGCGCCCCGGAGAGAAAAGGTTTCCGACGGGAAAAAAGGGAAGGCTGAAAATGGTGAGAATGGAAAAGAACAGAGGTTACAAATTGTAACCGTGTAACAGTGAGCAGAGCAGGTCAACAGCTCTTCAATCTGAACTGATTAATAACAATTGAACTGATTAGTAATCAAATGAACTGATTGGTAACAGTAGTCATGAACTGATTAGTAACAATAAAAGCAGCAGTTTTGAACTTGTGACTGATAATAAATATCTCGCACTGTAATTGCATGCAGTCAGATGTGAGTTTAAAACGAAATTCCATGAAACAAGTAAAATTCATTCTGTTAGAACACTGAGAACAGAATGGGTCATGGAGAAAGCAGAAACATCACGCAGATAGAAGTGAATAAGTGAACAAGGCGATGCCCAAGCGGCCGCCGTACAAATGTCCTCCACTGTCATCCCTCCATGCAAAGCTGTAGAAGATGCAATTCCTCTGGTGGAATGAGCTCCGAGATTCTCTGGAGGCTCCAATCCTGATGCCCTGTAAGCTTCAGAAATGGCCTCACACAGCCAGTGTGAAAGGCGCTGAGTGGATAATGGGTGGTCTGCAGAGATGTCCCTATAATGTACAAATAGACGCTGAGTCTGTCGCAGAGGAGCCGCGCATGCTATGTAACATGTCAGCGCGCGCACAGGACAGAGGAGATGAATTGATGCTTCCTCCTCTGATTTGTGAGGGGGGGGGGGGATAAAACCCCTCCAATGTTATCATTCTCGATTTAAATGAACTTGTGATGTTTTTTGGTATGAAAGCTGGGTTAGGTCTCAGCGCAGCTGAGCTGCCATTAGCTTGAATCCTGAGGCATGAGGGGGCAGCAGAGAGCGCAGATAAATTGCTCACTCTCTTTACTGATGTCAAAGCCAACAGCAGGGCTGTTTTAAGTGACAGAAATTTAAGTGACACCTGATCTAAAGTCTCGAAAGGAGCTTTGATCAGAGCTCGCAGAACCATCGTTAGGTCCCACTGTAGAGCTAGTGGGCGTGACGCCGGTCTGTGTCTCCGTACACCTTTTAGGAAATGCTTCATCAGCGGGTGATTAAAAACTGTTCTGTCTACGAAGTCCTCGTGACAGGAAGAAATAGCTGCAGCATAAGTTTTAATTGTGCTGAAAGCTAAATTTCTGTCCATCAGCTGATGCAGAAAGGACAACACGCCACCTAGTGGACATGAGATGGCCTCTACACATTTTTTCATGTACCAGCGCTGAAAAGCTGTCCACTTTGATGTGTACAGCACTGTGGTGGAAGCAGCACGTGAGTCTTAGATTGTGCGCACCACTTCCTGAGAGAGACCCGTTTTCTCTAAGTGGATCCGCTCAGTGGCTAGACCCAAAGGTGCTGGCTTATTTCTAAGTGACTCCTGATTGCTCCTCCCGCCTGGAGGAGAGCATAGTTTCTCCACAGCAGTTTCCACGGCCGGCCCGATAACAGACGTTGCAGGTTTGGGAACCACGGGGTGCTCACGCGCTCGGGTGCTACAAGAATGGCTGACAGTTCTTCCTCACGGACTCAGTTCAGAAACTGTGGGACTGGACTGGAGGAAACGCGTAAAGGATCATTTTTGGCCACAGGCTGTGGGCAAAAGCATCCACTCCTAATAATGAGTCGTCCCATGGTCTCAGTGAGAATCATAATTGACACTGGGTGTTCTCCTGTGTGGCGAACAGATCCTCTGCTGCTCGGCCGAACCTGCTCCAAATTCGAGAAATCAGCTTGAGATGGAGGCTCCAGTCTCCGTGGCGAGGACCGCTCCTGGAAATTATGTCCGCTCCTCTGTTCAGGATGCCGGGGATGTACACTGCTCTGATGGAGAGCAGGTTTTTGTGTGCCCAACACAGCAGCTGTTTCGCAATGCGTAACAGTTGGTCTGAGCGCACGCCTCCCTGCTGGTTTATGTAAGCTGCAGTCACTTTGTTGTCTGTGTGGACCAGACCATGTTGATTCCTCAACAGGGGAGCAAAATGCTGAATCACATTCCAAACTGTTAGACATTCCAAAACGTTTATATGAGCTGATGTGTGAGCTGGCCACAGCACCCCCACCGCCTGAGACAGGCACGTTCCTCCCCAGCCTGACAGGGACGCGTCTGTGAAAACCAAGATGTGTGACGTAGGCCTGCTGATAGGAACTCCCTCTGACAGAGTTAGAGGGTTTCCCCAGTGATTCAGGTCGGTTCCCACGGAGGGGGGCACAGAGATCATCCGCCTCTTCTGACGCACCGGATCTATGCGCAGGTGGGCAAACCATCTTTGAAGGACTCTCATGTGGAGTAAGCCCAGCGGAACCACAGCGTGAGCTGAGGACATCGTACCCAAAAGTTTCTACGGCTTGATCAGGTGGCGCACAGTTTCCGACACGTCTTTCGACTTCTTCGACTTTTCAAGCATGGCCTTGAAATTGGCCCCGAACAGTGCGTCCGTCGTGATGGGGCCCTCCAACAGGTCCTTCTGCAGCTTCTCCGGCATGGATGGGTAGAGTCGGCGCCAGGTGGACCTCTGGATCATCGTCATCCAGGCATCGATGCAAGACGGGCAGACCGCAGAGGGGGCGCACAGGTTCAGGATGACATCAGACGCTTTGCAGAGCGAGCTCCTCTTCTCTTCAAGCAGGTCTGTGTCCTCCAGCCTTTTGGAAATGCTGTAGGCCAGCAGGGTGACATTGTTGTTCGCTGCAGCCGCCTGGAAAGCACACTGGTGGGCTCGATTGGAGAGCGACGTCACCGTCTGGTCGTGTCTCCCTGGAGGGACAGTACGTTGGTCCAACCTGGACACTTTTGCTACGAGTGCTTCCGCCAGGCTTGGCTCCGTGGGGGCACCGAGAGAAAATTCCGCTCAGTAAACCCCTCCACTCTGGTGATGGGTACGAAGGTGGAGACGGGCGCCCTCAGCTTACCATGTCCGGCTGCAGCCTCGTTCCAGTAGGACGTCACTGCTGGGAAAGGAGGCCAGATGGGGTCAGGGCGGCAAGCCGGGGTGGAGCCAAACCTTCCCACTAAATCATCTGATCTGGGCGGGGGAAGGACAGGGACGGAAAGTCCCTTTGTGTCAGCCGCCTGCAGGATTATGTCGGGCATCTCCTAGAGGAGGGCACCGACGGTTGGGAGCCGTGTGTTCGCCGATGCGGAAAGGCCCGGGGGGGTGGGAGGGGTTGAGCATCCGCTCGGCTCCCCGTTCCAACACTACGCTCTTCAGCAGGGAATGAGCAGCAGGACTTCTGCTGACGTCGCCTTTTCTGGATGAATCATCCGATTCGCTCCGTGACACTGCGTCAAAAAAGGCGATGGTGTCGTCCAGCGAACAGTTCGCCGTCACGGAGAGGCACTCCTCAATGTTAGCCTTGAACAAGGCTGCTCGTCTCTGCTTCTCCTCAGGAGGGAGGAGGTCACAGGGATGGCAGGAGGAGGCGAGGTCGGCATGGCGTTGACCCAGGCATCCTTCACAGATGTCGTGCCAATCGAAACTCAAAATGTAGCCGGCCTTGCAGGACGGGCACAGGCAGATGGTGCTGGTGCTGGACATCGTGTTCTTGTAAAAGCAGTGCTGGTTGCTTGCTGAAGAAAAAATGGGAGCCTATTACTCGGTCTCACCGTAATTTATACGGACCGGGGGTGAGGCCCACACAGCAGATGGGCGTAGACTAAAGTTTTCAATGCTGCGCGTGAAGGGATAAACCCACTAGCGATAGCATTAAAGGGTGAAGCCTATACGAAATAGAACTTATCTGTGCATGCACACCTAATAGAAACTGAAACTAACCACTTAAAACTTTTTTCTCATTTATTTATTTATATTTATTTATTCATTCATTTTCTGTGTGGCCTGGTACCAATTGACCCACGGACTGGTTACCGTCCGTGGCCTGAAGGTTTGGGATCACTGATCTAAAGCCCCTGAGTGGCTCCTGAGTTATTGGAGACGCTGTCTGCTCTGTGGTACACAGTCCTGATGACTCCTAACGTGCTCCAAAATGTGATGTGAGTCAAACTGCAAATACTGGTCTGTGTGAGTGGGTTTACAGTACAACTCGGTTTGCAAATGTCCTCTATCAGAGACTGATTTGGTGGTGTTCCTGAAAAGGATGTCAAGGCTCTCTTTTCTACCTCCTCCATGTATAGGTTGGCAACGATAGGAGAAACTTGAGACCCCATAGCACACCCATGTTTCTGCCTATAATATTGTTCCCTATATTTGAAGTAGGTTGACTGCAAGCACAGTTTCAAGAGTTGACACAGTTGTTCTGTGGAGCTCACAGGAGCCAGGCTGAAGGAGAAATCCCACACAAGACAGGCTCTAGAGCAATGTGGATATCCTAACTGGGCCTTCCTGAAAGCAGAGAAGAAACCCAAACAGGACTCCAGTCAGCCAACAGGTGAAAAGGAGGAACCCAGACCCAGACCAGTGGTCATTCCATATGTTGAGGGAGTATCAGAGAAACTGAGACGTTTATTTTCTAAACATAACGTCCCAGTGGCTTTTAAACCCCAAAATACATTACGACAAAGACTGGTTCATCCCAAAGATCCAGTCCCCCGGCACAAACAGAGTAATGTTGTGTATGCTGTTCAGTGTCAGGAGGGCTGTGATCAGTCTTACATCGGGGAAACAAAACAGCCACTGGCCAAAAGGATGGCCCAGTACTGAAGAGCAACACCATCAGGCCAGGACTCTGCGGTCTACACTCATCTCCAGGTCAGAGGTCACTCTTTCAGGGATGAAGATGTTCACATCCTGGACAGAGAGAAACGATGGTTTGAGAGAGGAGTAAAGGAGGCCATCTTTGTGAAAAGAAACCGTCCATCATTAAACAGGGGTGGAGGCCTCCGGGTTCAACTGTCCCCATCTTACAATGCTGTGATTGCTAGTATCACTCAACCTCCTGTGAATAGCAAACAGCCATCAGGGTGTTAGGCTGATGGTCCTTCTTGATCATGTGAGAAGCTGGTTTTGGTTGTCAGCAGCAAACTGGTTGATCCACTCTGAGAAGGTGCTAGTTAAGAGACTGAGCTGAATACAGCACCTCCAACTGAGGATGTCTCTCGGATGAGAGACGAAACGTTTCTACATTTATTTTAGTTGTTTTCCTTTGTTTTGTTTTTTGAATGTCCAGAGGACCAGATTTAACTTTTTTAGATTATTCTACCTGGATTATTGAGCATGCATCAGGCTAAAATGTTGGACTTGTTTTATGCAAATGTCAAGGATTCATACATCACTAAAGCTAGACCCCCCTGTTGGCAAATCAGATCACAATCTTGTGTTTCACTGCTCAAAATATAAACCCCTTGTTCAGAGGCAACCTGTAGTAAAGAGAACAGTGAGAAAATGGTCAATAGAACCTGAAGAAGCCCTGCAGGGTTATTAGGCTACAGACTGGTATGCACTGTGCCTGCCACATGGAGAGGGCATCAGTGCCATGACTGAGTGTGTTACCGACTATATAAACTTCTGTGTAAACTACACCATCCCCACCAGAACAGTGAGATGCTTCGCCAGTAACAAACCCTGGATCACCACTGACCTTAAGGAAATGCTAAACAAGAAAAAAAGAGCCTTCAGGAGGGAGACACATCTCCATTTCATTGAATGTTGTGGACAATGAAGTTGAATTGATTGATTGATTAATTGATTGATTTATTGATTGATTGATTGAGACAGGGAATTATTGAGGAGTACACAGAAGCAACTAAAAGTCAAGGTAAGAAACAGCAAGGAGGTGTACAAGAAGAAGCTGGAGAGCAAGCTCTAGCAGAACAATATCAGAGAGGTGTGGTCAGGGATGAGAAAGATCACAGGCTTCAAGCAGAAGGAGGATCAGAAGGATGGAAGCCTGGACAGAGCCAATGAACTGAACACTTTCTTCAATAGGTTCAGTTCAGGAAAAAGCTCAGCATCCTCCTCTTTTGCCCACAGCCAAACAAACATACCACCCTCCTTTGACCCAAGGCTGTCCTGTCACACCTCAAATATTGTATCTTCCACCTCAGTCATGGACCTGTCTTCTTCTACATGTTGGTCTTCAACTAAATCAGAAAATGCTGATACCTCCTTTGCCTCCCCCCTCTGAATCTCCAGAAGTCAGGTGATGAAGCAGCTGGAGAGACTGAACCAGAATAAGGCTGCAGGTCCAGATGGTGTCAGTCCCAGAGTCCTGATGGTCTGTACAGAGCAGCTCTGTGGGGTTCTGCAGCACCTCTTCAACCTTAGCCTGACCCAGGAGAAGGTTCTAGTGTTGTGGAAAACATCCTCCCTTGTTCCAATACCAAATAAACCTCACCCATCAGTCCTCAATGACTATACCCTACCACTTTATTTATAAAGCACTTAAAACAACGACGAGGCTAACCAAAGTGCTGTACTGACAGATCAACAGGTAACACACAAAGCAAAATACAAAATGAGGTAAATCAGAATATAGACATAAAAACGATGCAGATAATAACGACTAAACAGTGTGGAGCATACAGGATCTCAAAACAGATCATCTGGTGTTGAAAGCCACCGAATAGTAGTGGGTTTTTAAATGGGACTTGAAAACAGAGAGGGAGGGGGCCTGTCTGACAAGCAGAGGTAACTCGTTCCAAAGTCTTGGTCCTGCTACAGAGAAGGCCCTGTCACCTCTGTGCTTAAGACGAGATCCTGGAACTGTGAGGAGCAACTGGTCCGCTGACCTCAGGGAACGTGGTGGGACATACGGTTGTAGCAGATCAGAGAGATTTTGGGGGGGGCTGTTCAGCAGTGATTTGTAGACAAACATGAGTATTTTGAACTGGATTCGAAAGTGAACCGGTAACCAGTGCAGTGAGGCCAAAACTGGTGTAATGTGCTCTCTTTTGCCTGTACTATAGACCTGTTGCCCTGACATCCCACATCATGAAGGTCCTAGAGAGACTTCTGCTGATCCACCTGACTAAACAAACAAGCACATATCAGGACCCACTGCAGTTTGTTTATCAGCGTGGACTTGGGAGTTGAAGATGCCATCATACACCTGCTTCAGCAAACTCACAGTCATCTAGAAAAGGCAGACAGCACTGTGAGAGTCATGTTCTTTGATTTCTCCAGTGCATTTAACACAATCCAGCCTGATTTACTGTCATAAACTCCAGAAGACTCAGGTGGAGGCCTCAACAATCACCTGGATCAAAGACTACCTGACAAACAGACCACAGTTTGTGAGACTGAAGGGTTGTGTGTCTGACCAGGTGGTCAGTAGCTCAGGAGCACCACAGGGGACTGTACTCTCACCATTCCTTTTCACTCCGTACACCTCAGATTTCCAGTACAAAACAGACTCCTGTCATCTGCAGAAATATTCTGATGACTCTGCAGTGGTCGGGTGGATCAGAGATGGACAAGAAGCTGAGTACAGGGAACTGGTGGACCGCTTTGTGGCATGGTGTGGAAACAATCATCTCATCTTGAATGTGAACAAAACAAAGGAGATAATTGTAGATTTCAGGAGACACAGGAACAGATCCAACCCTATTTCCATCATGGGAGAAGAAGTGGAGGTGGTGGAGAAGTATAAATACCTTGGAGTTCACCTGGACAACAGACTGGACTGGAAATGCAACAGTGAAGTGTCTACAAGAAGGGACAGAGCAGACTGTACTTCTTGAGGAAGCTGAAGTCCTTCAATGTTTGCAGCAAGATGCTGCATATCTTCTATAAGTCTGTTGTAGAGAGCGCTGTCTCTTCTGCCATCATCTGTTGGGGGAGCAGCACCAGAGCAAGTGACTTAAAAAAGATCAACAAGCTCATAAGGAAGGCTGGCTCAGTTCTGGAGACTCCTCTAGAACCTTTGGAGATGATTGTACAAAGAAGGATTCTTCATAAAATGAATAACATTCTCAGTCAACCCTCAGCATCCTCTTCATCAGACTGTCATACAACAACAGACTGTCATACAACAACAGACTGTCATACAACAACAGACTATCATACAACAACAGACTGTCATACAACAGACTGTCATACAACAACAGACTGTCATACAACAACAGACTATCATACAACAACAGACTGTCATACAACAACAGACTGTCATACAACAACAGACTATCATACAACAACAGACTGTCATACAACAGACTGTCATACAACAACAGACTGTCATACAACAACAGACTATCATACAACAACA
>NC_056508.1:2698652-2724731 GCF_014905685.2 Nematolebias whitei | reverse complement strand
ATATTTGGGTCAAAAACATCACTGCCATCTCTCTCAAGATATTTTCATACCTCCACTGGTCATCAGGTCCTCCTGCCTTCCCCTTCATTCTTTTTAGAGCTTTCTGGACTTCACCCTCACTAATCTTCCCCACTTCCTGTCCAAGGTTTTTATGACCTCTACTTTTCTTTCTCTTTCTTTCTCTTCATTCATTAGCTCCTCAAAGTACTCCTTCCATCTTCCCATCACACTCTCCTCACTTGTTCGAACATTACTTTCCTATTTTTAACAAGCCTAACCTGCTGCACATCCTTTCCAGCCTGATCTGTCTTGCCAATCGGTACCAGTCCTTCTCACCCTCTTTAGTGTCCAGCCTCCCATACAACTCATCATACGCCCTCTGCTTTGCCTTAGCTACCTCCCTCTTTGCTCTACGTCCCATCTCCTTATATTCCTGTCTCCTCTCTTCAGTCCTCTCACTTTCATATTTCTTCTTGGCTAACCTGTTTCTTTGAACGGCATCCAGCACTTCACTATTCCACCACCAGGTTTCCTTATCATCCATTCTCTGTCCAGATGACACACCAAGTATCCTCCTACCTGTCTCTCTATTTACTGTTGCTGTAGTAGTCCAGTCATTTGGAAGCTCTTTCTTACTACCCAGAGGCTTCAACAGCTGTTCTGTAAATTTCTCACAACATTCTTCCTTCTTCAGCTTCCACCATTTGGGCTTCTCTGATTTTGCTCTTTTTCTGTTCTTCACAACAACAGTCTTTCTACACACAACCATCCGATGCTGTCTGGCCACACTCTCCCCTGCCACAACCTTACAGTCTCCAATCTCCCTCAGGTTTCCTCTTCTACACAGAATGTAGTCGACATGTGTACTCCTTCCTCCACTCTTATAGGTCACTCCATTGCCCCTTTTCCACCGCTCCTACTCAGCCCTACTCTGCTCTGCCCTGCTCAGATCAGCTCTTTACACATTGCATTTCCACCGCACTTCAGGACTGGTTCTGGAGGCGTGTCCAGAATCCAAAACCTTGCTAATGAACTTTTAATGAACTTTAGTTCACCATTAACAGTGAGAGTTCTTGGATGAGTTAAACTCGAAGCAGTCTGCTCCTCAGATAAATAATGTTAAATTCATATTTTTATATTTGAATATTTCTGTTCAGTGCCCTGAGATAACTTCTGTTGTGATATGGCGCTATATAAATAAAGTGAACTGAATTAAATCTCTGATGAACCAGATTCTACAAGAACATCTATATTTAAAATTCTATATTTGTCTTCATCATCTGATGTATTTGCACTCGTTGTTTACTTTTATTATTCAATTTAAACGTGGTTTTGTTTCTTGTTTACATATTATTTTATTTTAGCTTTGATTATAAGTGTAATTCTTGTTTTGTGATTTGTACATCTGTGGTTTAGAATAAAGTTGAACTAAAAGCTGTCTCTTCTTTAAACATATTTGAGGGAAATATTCCTGAGAGATCCAATAGTTTTGTTTTTTTATGATTTTTCAGCTGAGTTAACTTTAATTAACAGATTAGTGAATAAAGTCAAAGTGAAAACGGGATTTCATGATAAAGCCATTTATTTATTTTTAATCTTCACTGACAAAAAAAAACAACTTTTTTTTTTAATACATAAAATGTTAATAAAAAAATGTTTCCATCCTCTGTCCTGGTCCTCCTGTCTGACAGGGCTCAGAATCCGGCCTTTGTGAGCATGCGAGGCCGGGGTCTGGGTCCGGGCCCTGGCCTCGCATGCTTCAACGGGTCAGCAGCTCGTATGATCCTCTGCGGTGGCTAGATCACTCATTGTTTTTAAAATCTTAAAAATAGATCCAGCTGCTTCGAGTTCAGAGTAAGTGCAAATGGCGGATCAGTGAAAAGTTTCTGAGAGAGATCCAGTGACTCTTCCCCCTGACCAATCAGTGACCAACAGTGTTCTGACGTCATGTTTAGGTGCCGACTCAGCTCGAATGGTCCCACCAGAGAAAAGGGGCCGAATCAGCTAAGTACTAGTGGAACAGCGCTTATACCGTGGAGAGCTGAGCAAAGTTGGGGCTGAGTAGGAGTGGTGGTAAAGGGGCATATGTTCCTCCCCACTTTTGGAAATAGGTGTTGACTACAGCCATTTCCATTCTCTTGGCAAAATCCTCCACCATCTGTCCTTCCTGGTTTCTTTCCTTGACACCAAACCTACCCATCACTTCCTCATCCCCTCTGTTTCCTTCAACAACATGTCCATTCAGGTCTGCTCCCATCACCACTCTCTCCTCCCTGGGAATACTCTCTATCACTTCATCCAGATCTTTACAAAATGTATCTTTCTCTTTCACATCACATCCAACCTGTGGAGCATAACCACTGATGATGTTTAGCATCAGACCTTCTGCTTCTACCTTCAGACACATCACCCTATCTGACACTCTTTTCACCTCTACTACATTCTTTGTCAAGTCCTCCTTCCGGACCACCTCTACTCCAGTTCTCTTTCTATCCACACCATGGTAAATCAGTTTGAACCCTGCTCCAGTGCTGCGAGCCTTGCTGCCCTTTCACTTGGTCTCTTGGACACACAAAACATCTACCTTCCTTCTCTGCATCATGTCAGCCAGCTCTCTACCTTTGCCTGTCATTGTCCCAACATTTAGAGTTGCCACCCTCAGTCCTACATTCTTGACTTTCCTCTTCTCCCTCAGTCTCCTGACATGTTTCCATCCTCGTGGTCTTTGACTAACGGTAGCACAATTTCCACCAGCACCCTGTTTGTCAACAGCACCGGTGGCAGTCGTTGTTAACCCGGGCCATGACGGATCTGATATGGTTTTGCTTTGATGAATTCGCATTATGGTTTGGGCAAGTGTTTTATGTCATATACCCTTCCTGACACAACCCTCACCATTTACCGGGTCTTGGGACCAGCACAAGAGATACACTGGCTTGTTCTCCCTACTGGCTGGTTTTAACATGACCATAATCTTTCTTGTGTATTTCTACTACCTCTACTTTTCATTAGCATCTTATTTCAGCAGCTAGAAACATTATCTGACACAGAGCCAGTGTTAATCCAGAACATGTTAATATGCTCACATTACTGCACAGTTTTTATGAAATTTTGAGTACATTTCCTTGTAATGTGTTCATAGTTAAATTTGTCCTTTTTAAACTTTTGGAATTCCAAACATGACAGACGCCATTTTAAATACTTATTTGCACAATATATTTGCTTTTAAAAATCAAAGACTACTTGTACTTTAATTTGTTCCTTTTACTTTGTTTTGAAAGTCACCATATGTAATGTTACAAATATTTTATCTGATCATTTTATTGCTGTAGAAACTTCTGTTTGTTGCAGTAGGCTCAACAGTTTGGCAGTGAAGGAAATCTTTCACTTCTCGTTTGGTCAGTTCTGGAAAATGACTTCATCCTGAGAGTTTCCCTGAAACTTAAACAAACTCCTCAACTAGAACTGTCAGATCTCTGTGTTTGGTAAAGCCATCATCACATTTTATCTTTTATTTTTTGCAGTCACGTATGGAGGACAAGGTGGAGCGATTCAAAAAAGCTGTGGAGTACTTTTCAGCTGCCTCCAAACCACGCTCGCCAAACATGGGGCCGTCTTCTTTTATTTGTGAGTAGTAGTGAACTTTATGTAGAGCAGGACCTCTGCTATGCAGTCTTTTTTTAATGGTAAATTTGTTCTTTGAAACCAACTGAGCAGAAAGAACATTGTCGGTACAAGGTAGAAACAATAGAAATTTAGAGATAGAGATCTGTCTTCTACTGACTAACCGCAGTAATGCTGTGTCTGAAGTAAAATCAGAGTTATCAGATTTAATCGTTACTTTTTTTAGCTGAAAACTGTGCGCAAGTGGCATTAAAGTATTTTCTTTGAGACCAAGTAGTGAAGCTACAAGCTAACTACAGCCAGCTTGCCGTAGTGTTGCCGTATTCTGACGCATGCGCAAAACACTGTGTTCCATCAAAAGTTTTTTTTTTTTCCCCCCTCGAAAGTTAAAGTCAGCGTTGGTCAGTTTTAGAGAAACCTGCTCTCTGATCTGTAAAAGAACGCTGTGTTGTGTGATTTTACTGTGAGACCCTCTGGTCCAAGCCACAGACTCATTTTGTGTCAACTCTCCTTAAAGCAGAAGGAGTCGCCCACTAGAGGTTTGGAGGATGAAGTGTTTCAGTGTAAAATGCTGCTCTGTTGCTGTTCATTTATAAAGTGAGAAGACTGGAAACTGTTAAGAGTTAACAACATATTTTTTTGTTTAAAACATATGGCTAAAACTACATTAGATATCTTTTGCTCTGTTTTGCACTACAAGAAAGAAGCCTAATACTTGATTTGTTTATTATTTTAAAACTCTCTGGACCTAGTAGTGTAATTTTCTTAATTCAAAATAAATGAGGGCAAAAGGACACACTATGCTTTTTTTTGAAAGTTTTATAACAAAAACATATCGCGATATATATATCATTATCGCCACCATTCACAATACATATCGTGATATGAATTTTATGCCATATCGCACATTCCTAGTAACCACTGTATGGTTATCTTTCTGTGCTCAGTACCTGGGTTTGGACCCACACTGTTTGGGGGACCACCTGGCCACATGGGACCGATGCCTCTTGGAAAGAATCAGGTAGATTACTTTGTGATTTATTGCCTGTTGTGCCTAATCAGTTTATTTAAAAAAACACGATTACTGAAAATTAGATTTTTCACTTTTGTTAATTCACATGACTGTGTACTGCTCAGTGGGCAAATGTTTATCAGGGTACCTTTCTAAAAAAATCTGTGTCGATACCTTCACTTCGGTGTCGGTTCCTGGGCGGTTCTTTTTTCCGTACCAATTTTGTAATTAATTCATTCTAACGAATAAAATTACGTTACACATAATGGTACAAATTGTGAATTTTATTTTTAACTTTGGTATTTCTATTCCAAGCAGTTTTCTTACATTAAAATAAACAAATAATTTCCATTTCAAAAGACCAGTTACAAACCAGTGACACGTCAGTGTCTAATGTTCACTGCTGCACACTGAGGACCTTTTCACTGAACAGTTTTTCTTCAGAAACATCAACATGTCTGTTTTCTCTGGACACAAACCAGCTGCTCCTGGCTGATGGTGTCTCCAGCAGTAGAACATGTTCACTCTGAGGCTGCAGATGATGATTGTTGCACACACAGATACCTGGTTGTCAGTTTGACTTATTGTCCCTCACATCCCACCAGCAGGTCACTGGATTCACTGAGGTAGGGATGATGCAGACTTCTGCACCTCTGTGTCTCTGCCTGAATCTTCTCTGTGGTTCTCTGGGGTTTAGGGCTCTGATCATCTCCCTAATTGACATGAGAACAAAACATCAACAATAACATGGTTGTGTTATTTTTGCTCAAAAAACATTATCTAGGCTGAGAGATAAAGGTTTAACTGGTCAACAAAATCTTCTACAGTTTACTTACCTCCTCCATGCAGCTTCACTGTAGAAAAAGACGGCACACTTTTAACAACAAAGTCTGATTGTCCTGTGGCCTCCACCTCACTTTTCTGTCTGTCCTCACATCTGGGTCAGAACCTCCTGTGAGGAGAACATAAACATAAACTGTGAACATTAGTGAACTGTTTAAGCAGCTGACTGGATGGATGAGCAGTTTTACAAGCTAAGATTTATCTGTTACTGTCAATCTTTAGTTAGCTTCTGAGTTAAGCTAGCTACGTAGATAAAATAAATTTACACACTAATATGTTAAAGTTAGCGTTATTTCACCGTGATGTACGTGTTAACAAACTTAACAAAGTCCATGCTCAATAATCCAGGTATAAAATCCAACAGTTTTCAGTCAGGTTAACAGACGTAAACTCACCAGCTGTAACAGACACAGCTCCGTCCTCGGAGTTCTTTGATGAAGACAAGTCCGGCTGTGGAATGTTGATTCAGTCCGTCTCACACACAGACTGACAATGCTGAGGGGAGGGGGGAGGAAGCTGCTGTTAGTGTCTCTTCTTGCAGAGAAACACGGAGCAACTTTCACGCTGCACACGTGAACCCAGTCTGTGGGTGTCTCCAGCACCATAGACACACATTGTACATAGAATAGGTGCGGCAGCTCTATACAGCTCTGGGTGTAAACACGTAGTCTGTTTGTCACATGTCTGGTGTTTTACCTGCCTGCGTGCTGAAACCACATGACACGTTACAGCCAATACCGAAACTTGACACCGAAAGAAGAGTGACGTTTCAATACATACACCAACCGGTGCAGTTCGGTCGGTGCCATAAAAGAACCTCGGTTCGGTGCTCAGCCCTAATCAGGGACAGTTTTTGGTACAGCAATTCGTATGCTGCATCAGTGACTTTTAATCTTTTCATGCCAGTTTTTAGAACCCCCCACTCAACTCCCATCCACTCAACAAGAATCAAGTAAAGTATCAATTTTAAACTATCGTAAGTAGGTAAAGTTTAAAATTAAAAAAATAAAATTTGTCATTCGCACCAGTGTGTCTCTCCCCCCCCCAAAAAAATGCTTTTGATAGCATTGGACACCTCGTTGCTAGACAAGTACACATGGTGTTCAAAATGCACTCAATTTTACTCGGTCTTGGTGGTTTGTTAATTGAGTGGTGTTGGCCTGGGATGGTATCAAATTCCCGTCTTGGATTAGTGGAGATACCATTTAGTATTACTACAAATCTTTTGGTGTCTTTACTTCCCTCTGTGGAGTTAAATGTCTGTATATACCGGAACACAACAGTTCCATTAGTGAAGTTCAGCGTTGTCTGTTCGTAGCAGAAAACGGAGGAGCCTGTGTCACAATTTTAAATCCGCTCCTGTTAAATAGAAGAAGCAAATACTCTTAAGGTACAGTGAGGAAAATAAGTATTTGAACACCCTGCGACTTTGCAAGTTCTCCCACTTAGAAATCATGGAGGGGTCTGACATTTTCATTTAAGGTGCATGTGCACCGTGAGAAACATAATCTAAAAAAAAAAAAAAAAAAAAATCCAGAAATCACAATGTATGATTTTTTAAAAATAATTTATTTGTGTGTTACTGCTGTAAATAAGTATTTGAACACCTGTGAAAATCAATGTTAATATTTGGTACATTAGTCTTTGTTTGCAGTTACAGAGGTCAAAGGTTTCCTGTAGTTCTTCACCAGGTTCACTGCAGCAGGATTCTGGCCCATTCTTCCACACAGATCTTCTCTAGATCAGCAGGTTTCTGGGCTGTCGCTGAGAATTCTGAGCACAAAATGCTCAGAACGTCGAGAGGAGTCAGTTGAGGTGGCTCGGGCATCTGGTTAGGATGCCTCCTGGACGCCTCCCTGGTGAGGTGTTCCGGGCACGTCCCACCAGGAGGAGACCCAGAGGAAGACCCAGGACACGCTGGAGGGACTTTGTTGGCTGGCTTGGGAACATCTTGGGATTCCCCCAGAGGAGCTGGACCAAGTGGCTGGGGAGAGGGAAGTCTGGGCCTCCCTACTTAGGCTGCTACCCCCGCGACCTGACCCCAGATAAGCGGAAGAAAATGGATGGATGGATAAATGCTCAGAACACGTGTCTGAATTACATTTCATATTTTCTCATTTTCACTAATTGACTATTTATATGTAACAACAAAAATGTTCTTAATCTCAGTGGGACTTTACCTGGTAAAATAAAGATAAAATAATATAATACAAGGATTTTAATAATCAGATAATTTACTAGTGGAGTTTATGAAGGGTACACAAAATCTGAATTCCTGGACATTTCAGCATTAAACTTTTTTTTCAGATCCTATTTGTTGACCAAATTCTAAAATTTGTAATGTCCTTTGTAAAAACTTAAAAAATTTGTTCTGTTAAGTTTTGGCCCACTTAACTAACCACATTAAACTAGCTGTGCTGACAAACTGCAGTTTTCACCAGTGTTTGTTTTATTCAACAAAGTTAAGTCAGATCCTCTGGAAGTAGAACTGTCCAGAGGATCTGACTCAACAAAGTTAAGTCAGATCCTCTGGACAGTTCTACTTCCAGAACCCATCCAGAGGACCTGACTTAACTTTGTTGGATTTTTCTACCTGGATTACTGAGCATCAGGATGTTTCTGTTTTACCTGCTCCATTACAAACAAACAATTTACTGCACTTTGCTGCATCAGCGCCAGTGCTTTTCTCTTAATCAAGCCGAGAAACGTACAGACATGCGCGCTCCCCGTGCGAACATATAACCCTCTCACGCCAGTCCACGGGGGCGCACGCGCAATTTGTGTGTGTCAGCTGCGTGAAGCTGTGTCTCTGCTCTGCCGACAGCCTCAGAAAGAGAGAGGAGGGGCGGGGGAGCCTGAGACCTGAGTGAGCCCAGCGCAAGAGCGGCTTGTTTATTTAAAAATAATCAAGCACAACCCAAACTGAGCCTCGAGTCCAGTCCCTCAGCGGGCACTGAGCAGAGTCAGGCCACCAGGAAATGTCCCGGTGCTCCTGCCAGTCCGCCCCTGTTCAGGACGCCGGGAATGTACACTGCTCTGATGGAGAACAAGTTTTTGTGTGCCCAACACAACAGCTGTCTCGCAATGCGTAACAGTTGGTCTGAGCGCACGCCTCCCTGACGGTTTATGTAAGCTGCTGTCACTCTGTTGTCTGTGTGGATCAGAACATGCTGATCCTGCAGCAGAGGAGCAAAATGCTGAGTCACATTCCAGACTGTGAGAATCTCCAGCACATTTATGTGAAAAGACATGTGGTCCGGCCACTGTGCTCCCACCGCCTGGGACAGACACGTTCCTCCCCAACCTGACAGGGACGCGTCTGTGAAAACTGTGACGTGTGACGTAGGCCTGCTGATGGGAACTCCCTCTGACACAATGAGGGGGTTTCCCCAGTGATTCAGATCGGTTCCCATACAAGTTTCACTTTTTGAATGGAATTATTGAAATAAATCAACTTTTTCATGATATTTGAATTTTATGACCAGCACCTGTAAGTCTGGTAACCCCTTATCTTTCTGAATGTCCATCCTCTCGGCTCCCATCCACCACCTACACCCTTGACACTGAGCCAAGGTCATGATCAAATACTGATCTTTACTGGTGGCAATCCTCCTCTGCTACACTTCTCATCTCCTTTCTGTAATATGCCCCTCCACCTCCAATCTCTTCGTTACTGGGTGTGTCACCTCAAGCTGCTGAGAAGATATTCTGCAAACTTAATGTTTGGACGGCAGCAGGGCTACATGGAATATCACCAGCTGTGCTGAAGTTTGTTTGGGCACATTTAGCTAATGTGTTCTCTTGAATATATAAAAAATATCATGGCATCATGTCCCCCAGTACTGGAAAAAAGCCATCTTCCTGGTGCCAAAGACTGTTAAAGTCCAGTGTTCCCCCTACCATTATTCAAAAAGGGCACCCCACCCTGTCAACAGAACCGAGCACCCTGCCTACTGTAGTGTGCTAAGGGCTAGGTTAGCTGCCCTTGACTACAATATATTTAAATATAATGGGTTCTCTCTTTTTCGAATTAAATTACTGCCATGTGACCGAGGTAACTGTGCGTGGATTGTTTAATCCGTGACATGAGACGTTAATTTCCTTTGACCCATCAGAAGAAATGTGGTCATTTATTGAACAGAATCAAAATTTAGCATCAAAACATTGTACACTTGATTAGCTGATCTGGTTCTGATTAATAAAACTTAACACGTTTTACTTAATAAGACAACAGAACATTGAAGAAGGCATCTAGACTACTGGCAAAATAGAAGAGTTTAAAGATGGGAAATGAAGAGTTTAAACACTTAAAGGGGAGGTGTTTTGTTTACCAGAATTAGCACGCTTCTTTCAACACCAGCCCAACTCTCCGGTACACTTGGTGCGTGACGACTTGTTACCTTTGCAGAAGATACATCAACTCCGGTACAGAGGTCCATTTCAACGCTACCTTTCAGCGTCTCCGGTAAGAGCAGCTGGCCATATCAGGAGTCGAGCCTCTTACTCCGTTCAACAAACACGCTCATCTCCCGGGTGGATACACAGCAAGCTGTGAGTCCGTCAGAGGTTCCACTCAGATGTGGAAGACTCCATAGTCCCAACTCGACTCAGAAGACTCAAGACTGCTTCATCAGAGACCCACTTGAAGACTCCGGAGACCTCGACTGACTGACTGACAGACTGCCTAGTTCCAGGAAGTGTGGACTCTTAAAGAGTTCTCACTTCCGGTCTCTTCAGGATTTCCTGATTGGTTGAAACAACCAATGGGGTGGTTCTAGTGATGTCAGAGGGTCATTACAAGTCAAGAAAACAGCAGAAATGTTTTAGGGACTTTTAGTACAGACAGAAGACATGTTATGGCGAAGTGGGAGGAAGCAGGTGCCAGTAGCTTCTTATTTACCGTCTGCTAGGTTTAAAAACAATCCACTTCGTTCTAATAACTCCTTTCTGACTTTCGTCCGACATCACTACTCCTCATTTCAGACAGAAGATCAAAAATGCATAATTACTTTGTAAATAGACATTTAACTTGATTTCTAATTTAAATGAGGATTAAAAATCATTAATACTGTTTCACAGTTGATTTAAAATGAGTGGTTCACTTCAACATTTAGAAATGGTATGAACTAAACACACTTTTGATTTATCAAGATATTGTAAAATAGTAATGATAATATAGAAGAAGAGTGTTCTTTCAATTGATTACTTCAGGATACAATTAACAGTCTCTGGATGAGCTAATTTGTATTTCTGGATTCAAATCAATGAAATAACAGTTCCTGTCCCATGAAGGTCCTCAGAGGCAGATTTTGGTCAGAGGCCGAGTTCACTACACTACTAAATCCCCCACTCCCTACGAAACTCCGCCACTTTCAGATGGGGAGCGGAGATTAGCAGCTCAGTTTAGACTCCAAACCATGCGCAATACAAACATAGCACTCCGCTTCTCTTTCACCCCCCACTCCTCGTCTAAAACTTTGCTACCACCTATCCCTGTCCGTTGACAACTGCCTCCTCTAATGTACCATTAAGTTAACCAACTCCTGCTGTCTGTAGTCTGAAAGACTAAAGACCTATTGCCTTCATGTCAGTAGCCATAAAGGGTTTTAAAAAACTGATTTTGTTCTTCCTTTGAACGCCCATTAGCTGGACTCTTTACAGTTTGTTTAAAGTTAAAACTTCTCTGTGAATGACGCTTTAAATCTCAGTTTTCATTGTCTTCTGGAAAATCTGGACAGGAAGAACTACAGTATTATGCCGCTTTTCCGTAGCACTTCTTCGGCACAGTTCTACTCGCCTCGGTACGGTTTCAAGGCTTTTTCCACTAGCAATTGTTCGTGGAACCGGCCTCTTTTTCAGTCCCTTTTTCTCTGCCTGAAAACATCAAATTTAAATGACTTTAACTCTTCAGGCTATTTTATTATTATAATTTGATCCATTTATCCATCATCCATCCATCTATAGTGTTTGGTAAGTAACAAAAGTAAATTGTCATAACAAAAATCAAGATATTTTAAAAACATCTTTATTATCATCTAAACTGAAATGATACATCAATGGTTTTAGGGAGGGCAAGGTAACAGCCACTCTCTTCTTTAATGGCACACATTGTATGCCGTTGCTCCAGAGCTGGACGTAAACAGACTGTAGGTCTGCTGCGTTTTTTTTTCCTGGAGAATCATCTTAAACACACACACAAAATGTCACCTGTTCATTGGGTAAAGTTAATATTATTATTTTTAAACATGCAGTTGAATGTCACCATTGCTTAGCACAATGGCATGCTGTGTTACAAATAAAACTAAATCAAAAACAATAAAAGTCAAGTTCACCCCTAAAGTTATTGTTTGTGATAAATTGTGTCATATTAATATCTTAGCCATAGGACTGAGTTTAAAAACAGGATGATTCCCATATGGACTAGTTGAACGAGGTGTCTCTAAATATCCTGATGCATGATCAGTAATTTCAACTTTTTTTTTTTTATCCGTCCAGAGGACCTGACTTTATTTTGTTGTCTCTAAAATAGTTGTTGATCAAGTGTTTACATGTGTAGGTAAACAGAGATGTTTAACAACCCATTAAAATACATCAAAATGCAGGAAATGGCATCTACTCAAAAACATTTTTTTTGGGGGGGGGTGGTGGGGTGGGGGGGCGGGGGGACCACCACCAGTGTTTCCCCCCACATTACAAATGCTTCTGATGCCAATGGGCACAAAAGAGGAACATGGACAAGCAGCAGAAATAGCCCTTGAAAGGCTTGTCCAGGCCAAAACATTGAAGAAGAGTTTTTGCTGTTAGCAAAATTCTCTGCTGTGTTTGATAAGCCTAACCCTGTGGCACTAGGTTTGTCACCTTTTTCATCTCTTCTGAGTTTGTAGGTATGATTTGTGTACTACAACAAGAAAGAGCTGCACATTATGCTGGCACTGGGCACAAATTCTGGATAATGAACGGTGGATGCCCACACTATAACCGAAGCGTCTTATTTTTGTACAAAATTATGATTCGTCTTAAATTTAGTATGCGTGGCGTAGAGACAGTTGTGTTCTGTAGCCCGAGAATTATGGTATTCACTTAATGGAACATAAATGTATCGCCACTTCTTCAAATTATTACTGAAAATCTTTACATAAAACTGAACAGAATCATAACAGCAGTAGTCATACCAAGTAAAAGGGCTTCATTTGTAAACCGATCAATACCAGGACGCAAATAGTGTGTGTGTGTGTGTGGGGGGGGGGGGTCTCCATCCATCCATTTTCGTCCGCTTATCTGGGGTTGGGTCGTGAGGGTAGCAGCCGAAGTATGGAGGCCCAGACTTCCTTCTCCCCAGCCACTTGGGCCAGCTCTTCCGGGGGAATCCCGAGGCGTTCCCAGGCCAGCCGAGAAACATAGTCCCTCCAACGTGTCCTGGGTCTTCCTCTGGGCCTCCTTCCGGTAGGACATGTCCAGAACACCTCACCAGGGAGGCATCCAGGAGGCATCCTAAACAGATGCCCAAGCCACCTCAACTGGCTCCTCTCGACGTGGAGAAGCAGCGGCTCTACTCTGAGTCCCTCCCGGATGATCGAGCTTCTCACCCTATCTCTAAGGGAGAGCCCAGGCACCCTGCGGAGAAAACTCATTTCGGCCGCTTGTATCCGAGATCTCGTTCTTTCGGTCACACCCCAAAGCTCGTGACCATAGATGAGGGTAGGAACGTAGATCGATCGGTAAATTGAGAGCTTCGCCTTTTGACTCAGCTCTCTCTTCACCACGACAGACCTGTACAGCGCCTGCTTCACTGCAGACCTGCACCTGTCCGCCTATTGATCTCATGCTCCATTTTTCCCTCATTTGTGAACAAGACCCCAAGTTACTTGAACTCCTCCACTTGGGGTAGAACCTCCTCCCTGACCCAGAGAGGGCACTCTACCCTTTTCCGGCTCAAGACCATGGCCTCGGATTTGGAGGAACTGATCTTCATCCCGACCGCGTCGCATTTGGTTGCGAACCGCTCTAGCGAAAGCTGTAGAACACGATCTGATGAAGCCAATAAGACCACATCATCTGCAAAAAGCAGAGACGCAATCCTAAGGCCACCAAAACAGATCCCCTCAACACCTTGGCTGTGCCTAGAAATTCTGTCCATAAGAGTTATGAACAGAATCGGTGACAAAGGGCAACCTTGGCGGAGTCCAACTCTCACTGGGAACAAGCCCGACTTACTGCCGGCGATGCAGACCAGGCTCTGACACCGGTCTTACAGGGACCTAACAGCCCGTATCAAAGGGCCTGGTACCCCATACTCCCAGAGTATCCCCCACAGGGTTCCCTGAGGGACGCGGTCGAACGCCTTCTCCAAGTCCACAAAGCACATGTAGTCCGGTTGGGCAAACTCCCATGCACCCTCCAGGACCCTGCTGAGAGTGTAGAGCTGGTCCAGTGTTCCACGGCCAGGACGAAAACCGCACTGCTCCTCCTGAATCCGAGGTTCGACTATCCAACGGACCCTCCTCTCCAGAACCCCCGAATAGACCTTACCAGGGAGGCTTAAGAGCGTGATTCCCCTGTAGTTGGAACACACTCTATGGTCCCCCTTTTTGAATAGGGGGACCACCACCCCGGTCTGCCAATCCTGGGGAACTTCTCCTGATGTCCACGCAATATTGCAGAGTCACCAAAGTCAACACAACCCTACAACATCCAGAGCCTTAAGGAACTCCGGGCGAATTTCATCCACCCCTGGGGCCCTGCCACCGAGGATCATTTTAACCACCTCGGTGACCTCAGCACCAGAGATTGGAGGGCCCGACCCAGAGTCCCCAGGCTCCGCTTCCTCAGTGGAAGACGTGCCGGTGGGATTGAGGAGGTCTTCAAAGTATTCCGCCCACCGACCCACAACATCCCGAGTTGATTCAAAATATCCTGATGCATGTTCAATAATCCAGGTAAAAAAATCTAAAAAAGTTAAATCTGGTCCTCTGGACATTCAAAAAAACAAAAAAACAAAGCAAATCAACAAAAAAAATGTAGAAACGTTTCGTCTCTCATCCTCTTACAATGCTGTGATTGCTAGTATCACTCAGCCCTCTGTGAATAGTAAACAGCCATCAGTGTGCTAATGATCCATTGTTAGGCTGATGGTCCTTCTTGAGCATGTGATCAGCTGGTTTTGGTTGTCAGCAGCAAAACTGGTTGATCCACTCTGAGAAGGTGCTATTTAAGAGACTGAGCTGAATACAGCTCCTCAGACTGACGAAGTCTCTCGGATGAGAGACGAAACGTTTCTACATTTTTTTGTTGATTTGCTTTGTTGTTGTTTTTTGAATGTCCTGAAGACCAGATTTAATTTTTTTAGATCCCGAGTTGAGGTCAGCAGCCCACCACTCCCACTATAAACGGTGTTGGTGGCGTACCGCTTCCCCCCGAGACGCCGGATGGTGGACCAGAATTGCCCCGAAGCTGTGCGCAAGTCATTCTTCATGGCCTCTCCGAACTCCTCCCATGCCCGGGTTTTTGCCTCAGCAACCACCCGAGCAGCATGTCTCTTGGACTGCCGGTACCCATCAGCTGCTTCCGGGGTCCCTTAGGCCAAAAAGGCCCAATAGTACTCCTTCTTCAGCCTGACAGCATCCCTCACCGACGGTGTCCACCATCGGGTTCGAGGGTTGCCGCCGCGACAGGCACTGACAACCTTGCAGCCGCAGCACTGGTAAGCCGCCTCGACAATAGAGGCATGAAACATGGTCCACTCAGACTCGATGTCCCCCACCTCTCTCGGAACATGTTCGAAGTTCTCCCTGGAGGTGGGAGTTAAAACTCCGTCTCACAGGAGACTCTGCCAGATGTTCCCAGCAAACCCTCACAATACGTTTGGGTCTGCCAGGTCTGACCGGCATCCTCCCCCACCATCGGAGCCAACTCACCACCAGGTAGTGATCAGTGGACAGCTCCGCCCCTCTCTTCACCCGAGTGCCCAAGACATGTGGCCGCAGATCAAATGAGACGATGACGAAGTCGATCATCGAACTGCGGCCTAGGGTGTCCTGGTGCCAAGAGCACATATGGACACCCTTACGCTTGAACAAGGTGTTCTTTATTGACAATCCATGACGAGCACAGAAGTCCAACAACAGAACACCACTCGGGTTCAGATCAGGGGGACTGTTCCTCCCAACCACACCACTCCAGGTCTCACTGTCATTGCCCACATGAGCATTGAAGTCCCCCAGCAGAACAAGGGAGTCCCCAAGAGGTGCACTTTTCAGTACCCCCTCCAAAGACTCCAAGAAGGGTGGATAATCTGAACAGCCGTTTGGTGCATAAGCACAAACGACAGTCAGAACCCGTCCCCCCACACGTAGGCGGAGGGAGGCCACCCTCTCATTCACCTGGGTGAACCCCAACACACAGGCACCAAGTTGGGGGAGCAATAAGTATGCCCACTCCTGCTCGGCGCCTCTCACCAGGGGCAACTCCAGAGTGGAAAAGTGTCCAGCCCCTCTCAAGGAAACTAGTTCCAGAGCCAGAGCCATGTGTAGAGGTGAGTCCAACTATTTCTAGCCGGAACCTCTCAGCCTCACACTAGCTCAGGCTCCTTCCCCACCAGTGAGGTGACATTCCACGTCCCAATAGCCAGCTTCTGTAGGATCAGACCGCTAGTTCTGGGGGTTCTCTCCCAGAAATTTTTGAATAAAGTATATGTGATTTCTTGCATTTTTATGTATTTTAACAGGTTGTTAAACATCTACGTGCTTGTAAAATATATATATACTTTTTTTTTTTTTGGCGGACCTTCAAGCACCGGCTCGTGAGCCCCCGGGGATCCAGGGACCCCAGTTTAAGAACCACTGCTGTACACCAATGATCTATGCTCCAGTTCAGCTCCAGCTTAGCCTTATCACCACCACCTGGAACAGCCTACAGAAACTGCGTTTCACAGCTGACATTGTGTTTTACAGAAAATAATGTAAAATCAAACAAAACGGTTGAGATAATCATTGACTTCTGAAAAATCTACCTCCACACCCTCCTCTTATCAGAGTCGGAGAGATTTATTTGTCATACACACCACACGTGATACATGAGGTGGAATGAAACTATGTACACAGGGTCCCAATTATTTCCAATAAAAACACAAATTGTAAAGAAAAACATAAGATCCGAGTCATGAACTAAGAATATACTACATTCACTAAACTAGGGGGGAGTGGTGGCGCAGAGGTTAGAGAGGTGGGCTTGTGATCCGAAGATCGCCGGTTCACGCCCCGGCCCCGACAACATCAAAAAATTGTGGGTGGGGTAGGTGAAACACCCACACTTGCCCCCACCCTCATTCGCCCCACTCTGGGCCCATGAGCAAGGCCCTTAACCCCCACCATGTGCTCCCTGAACAGGTCTCTCTTGAAAATGAGTTCTCGTGGCTCAATGAGACTAACCTGTATAAATAAAGGCTAAATGAAAAAAAATGAATAAAAAATTCACTAAACTAAGAATACACTAAGCACTAATGGTACAAAAAAATGCGTCAAAACAACAGCAGCACAAACATGAGTCTGTGTGAGCAGATGAGTACTAATGAACACAACAACATGAAATGATCAGCATCATGGATAGTCAGCAGCACATATCAAGTGGCACATCAAGTGGCATTACAGCGATTTTCTTTTTTTTTTTTTCCCCACAGTAATTTTTCACTGTAATTTTCAGTGATTTTTCCTGGTTATAAATTCATGAGTTTAACAGCCTCAGGGTAGAAGCTGTTCCTCAGCCTGGTGGTTCTGCACTTAATGCTCCTCAGCCTTCTGCCTGAGGGGAGCGGGGCAAAAAGTCATTGTGTTGAAGGCAGATGTGTAGTCCACAAAGAGCATACGGATGTAGGAGTCCTTCTGTTCCAAGTGGGTGAGAGCAGTGTGGACCACAGAGCAGATTTATCATTAATGGCATTGCTGTAAAAGAGGTCCTGGGCGTCTTCATTACCAGTGACCTGAAATGGGCAAAACACTCAAAACAGTGTTGTTAAGGCTCACGGTAGGATGCATGCACTTCAGTGGCTTAAAAAGCTAAACATCTCCACTGACGTGTGTATCCAGTTCTACAGAGCCGCCATCAAGAGTGTCCTGACATCCTCCATTTTAGTTTTACCCTGGCTCACCTGTCCACACTACACATCAACTTGATCACATCATCAAGCCTGGCAGTAAACTGACTGGAAAACACCAACAGCCATTGAATGATATGCACAGTGCTAGTGATAAAATGAGCTTGGAAAATAGCAGAAGACTCAAGTCACCTGGCACAACCCTTAAAAAATAAATAACTTTCCTCTGGCCGAATGTCTTGTAATGACATGCTGGTGAAGATTCTCAGTCATCCAGGACAATTCAAAAAGCGTTCACTACAAAAAACAACTGGACTTTATTTGTAACAGAAGACGTTTCGCTCCTCATCCGAGGAGCTTTCTCAATTCAAAGATCAGTGAGTGAGAGATTCAGGTTTTAAGACTGAGTGACATTAGACACACACACACGTAAATTTGACAAGTCACACCTCCACACCTTAACAGTAGGGGGTTTCTTAAAGTCTTTGTTACTCTAATTCACAGATGAGGTCCCTCTGTTTCCATCAGGTGTGAAAACCGGCTGGGAATCAGTCTTAAAGTTGCATTATAGGTTTTTGAAAGTGGAAATCTGAGGCCTCCTCCTCTGTTAAGAGACCGCTTTTCTCTTTTTACATAAATTGCTTCCTTCACCCCCCCTCTCAAACCATCTGTGTTCTTCGTCCAAAAGAGTGTCCCTTATCTGTGAGGTGGAGGTGAACAGCTGAGTCTTGTCCTGAGGCTCTCCTGTGTTGAGCCATGTGTCTGTGAAGAGGCTGTTTAGTTTCTCCAATGTAGAGGTCTGGACAGTCCTCGCTGCACTGGACCACATACACAACACCACTCTGTTTGTGTATCGGTATTCTGTCCTTAGGGTGGACCAGCCTCTGTCTGAGAGTCCTGCTGGGTTTGAAATGTATTGGGATGTTGTGTTTGTTGAAGATTCTTCTGAATGTATCAACATAAGGGATGACAATGTTTTTCCATCTGTTGTTCTCCTTTTTCTGTTTATTAGTGTGTTTTGTAGATTTCTTCACTGACTTGACAAAAGCCCAGTTAGGATATCCACATGTTTGAAGAGCTTCTTGAATGTGTTTCTGTTCCTTTTCCTTCCCTTCTGTAAAGCTGTAAAGTTCTGATGACAGAGTTTGTGTTCCAGTGGATGGTGAGAGTCAAACAGAAGATACTGGTCTTTGTGGGTTGGTTTTCTGTAAACTTCAATGTTGAGGCTGTCCTCTCTTTCCATATGAACCAAACAGTCCAAAAAAGGCAGCTTGTTGTCGTTTGCATCCTCTCTGGTGAACTTGATGTTGTTATCGACCGAGTTAATGTGTCTGGTGAACGCTTCTATTTCCATGGCTTGGATTTTGACCCAGGTGTCATCCACATAACGGAACCAATGGCTCGGCTTAGTTCCCTCATAGGAGTGTAGGGCTCTCTGTTCCACTTCCTCCATGTAGAGATTGGCAACAATGGGTGACACTGGAGATCCCATGGCACAGCCGTGCTTCTGTCTGTAAAAACTGTCATTGAACTTGAAATACGTGGTGGAGAGGCAGAGATCCAACAGGGCGCAGATCTGGTCTGGGGTGAAGTTGGTCCTGTTGATTAAGTCCTTGTCTTGTAGAAGTTGTTTTCTGACGGTTTCTACTGCTTCAGAGATGGGTATGCATGTGAAAAGAGAAGTCACATCATAAGATACAAGGGTTTCTCCTGGGGTTAGTTTCAAGTGTTGAACTTTGTTAGCAAAATCAATGGAGTTCTTTATGTGATGAGGTGTGTTTCCAACAAGAGGAGCTAAAATACCAGCCAGATGTTTAGCAATATTGTATGTCACTGAGTTCATGCTGCTGACGATGGGTCTGAGTGGTGTTCCTTCTTTGTGGATTTTTGGAAGTCCATAAAGACAGGGAGTGGCTTCCCCTGGGTACAAACTATAATACAACGATCGATTGATTCTTTTCCTTTTCAAGTTTTTGCAGGTAATCTGTGACTTTCTTTTTGTAGGCGCTGGTTGGGTCCCTCTTCAGGGTCTCGTAGGTGTTGCTGTCGCTCAGTAGTGTAGTTATTTTTTCCTGGTAATCAGAAGTGTTGAGGACTACTGTGCATCTTCCTTTATCAGCTGGTAAAATGGTGATGTTTTGGTCCTGGCTGAGTGATGTTACAGCTTTCCTTTCCTGTGGTGTGAGGTTTGAAGGAGGCGGTTTGGCACTGGAGAGGGTTGCTGATATTTCCATTCTGAGCTGTTCTGCCTCTCCTTCCATCAAGTTGTTGTTCCTAATCACGGATTCAGTGGCCGTGATTAGTTCCTCAACAGGTATTTCTTGTGGGGAGATGGCAAAGTTTAGTCCTTTTGTCAGCACATCTTTTTCAGGTTGTGTCAAGGTTCTGTTAGACAAATTTCTAACCCACTGGTCCTGAAAATTTGTGTTGGCGACAACCTCCTAATCTTGAATGATGGTTTGTGATGAGAAAACCGCTCTCTGTTGTAATTTTAGAAACTTACTTTTTTGATGTTCCTTGCTCTTTTGATGCTGTGAAAGCTGGGCCTTTTCAACAAAACAAGAAACTTCTTCCAACAGAGGAAGTGGTAGCCAAGTAGACAGCTTCTGGAGGGTTTGATCCATTTTGAGTGAGAGAGCTTCAATGGTGAAGTGTATCTGTCTTATTCTTTCATTGACTTTACTCACAAAGACTTTAAGAAACCCCTACTGTTAAGGTGTGGAGGTGTGACTTGTCAAATCTACATATGTGTTTGTGTCTTATCTCACTCAGCCTTAAAACCTGAATCTCTCACTCACTGCTCATTGAATTGAGAAAGCTCCAAAACCATCAGACACAAAACTAGATTTTTTCCCCACTGCTGTCTCCCATCTTAATAACTTTTTCTTCTCCAGCAATGCAACTACAAAAAAATTCCAGTGAACAGATCCTTTTGAATTTGGCTAAATAATTGTGATTGATTGATTGAAAATGTTAACTGACTGCAGTCTCGGTTCAATGTGATTGTAGATACTTGCAACACAATGAAGGCTATTTAAAATCAGTATGTTCTTTGTTTTTTAATTGGAATGCTTACATTTTTCAATTCATCCTTTGTTTCTCTTTCCAATTCTAGTTTCTTCCACCCCAGGGTCCAGGGATAAAGCCACCTTTTCAAAATGCTCCTTTTGGACCTGGTTCCACCCAACTGTTCCACACCCCCCAGCAGCCATCTCAGGACTGCAATGACTCACTGACGACTAAAATGGGCTTCTCCGACTGGTCGGCTCCATACGACTCAACGCAGGGTGGAAGTCGGTTACCCAATCATCACACCAGCACTCAGTCTGGTCCCTCTCCGTCTCCCTCTTCATCATCAGATGGAGATGAACCAAGTGACAACAACCCAAAGTAAAGTACCATGCACAACTTACATGTACGGAAAGAGATCCAAAGCACTTAAAGCTTTTTTTGGTTGCTCAGAAGCAGAGCGTAATGTTCTTAGCATGTTGGCATTTTACAGTTTGCAGGAGGAGTGTTCATAAGCTGAACAAATAAATAGAAACTGCTGGTTGAAAGTAGGAATGGATGATATGGACATAAAATTATTACATTGTCTGCCATTTATGTTATTACAAAAGAAATTATGCTAAAACAAATTAAACTTCAAGACCACATGTATTGTCTACAAAACTATCACAAACACAAATATTTTTTTCAAAATAAAGCTTTCTTGTTATTAAATACGCTTCTACACCTATCACATTTAGTTACTGTAGTACAAATGTGATTGTAATGTCAAAGTCTACAATACGGTCGAAGGTTAGAGTCTAGTCCCTAAAACATATTTTACCAAGCTTTGGGATTTTTCAAAACTCCATCCATCCATCATCTTCCGCTTGTTCCGAAGTCGGGTCTCTGAGGCAGCAGCTTGAGCAGGGAGGTCCAGACATCTCTTTCCACAGCCTCTTCCAACTCTTCTGGGAGGATTCCAAGGTGTTCCCAGGCCAACTGAGAGACAGTCTCTCCAGCGTGTCCTGGGTCTTCCCCGGGGTCTCCTCCCAGTTGGACAAGCCCGAAGCACCTCTCTACGGAGGCGCCTAGGGAGCATCCTTACGAGATGCCCGAACCATCTCAACTGACTCCGCTCAATGTGGAGGAGCAGCGATTCTACTCCCGAGTCTCTCCCAGATAACTGAACTTCTCACCCTATCTCTAAGGGTGAGTCTGCAGAGGAAACTCATTTCAACTGCCTGTATCCACGATCTCATTCTTTCGGTCACTACCCAGAGCTCGTGACCATAGGTGAGTGTAGGAATGGAGACAGACCGGTAAACAGAGAGCTGTGCCTAACAGCTCAGCTCCCTCTTCACCACAACGGTGATATTACGCAGGTGGAAGAAGGTGGTTCTAGTAACGTTTTTAATGTGGGGGATAAAAGACATGTCCTGATCAAAAATAACACCAAGATTTTTAACATTAGAGCTGGAGGACAGATTAATGCATCTAAGGAGGGAGAAAGACTGAAAAATTAATTCCTAAGGTGCTCAGGTCCAAAAACCAAAACCTCAGTCTTGTCTGTTCAACAGGAGAAAATTAAGGGTCATCCAGGTTTTTATGTCTTTAAGACATGCTTGTAGTCTAAGTAGCTGATTGGATTCATTGGGTTTAATGGACAAATATAATTGTGTATCATCAGCATAACAATGGAAATTTATCCCATGCTGTTTAATAACTTTACCTAATGGAAGCATATATAAAGTAAAGAGTATTGGCTCAAGCACTGAGCCCTGAGGAACTCCATGACTAACTTTGGTGTATGAAGAAGATTTATTATTTACATTTACAAACTGGAATCTATCAGATAGATATGATTTAAACCATTTTAGAGCCGTTCCTGTAATTCCAACATCATATTTAAGCCTCTGTAGTAAAATATTGTGATCAACTGTATCAAACGCAGCACTGAGGTCTAACAGGACCAGTATAGACACAAGTCCATTGTCTGAGGCCATGAGAATATCATTAGTGACTTTTACTAGTGCTGTTTCTGTGCTATGATGAGCTCTAAACCCTGACTGAAACTCTTCAAACAGATCATTTCTTTGTAGATGTTCACACAACTGACCTGAAACTATTTTCTCTAGAATTTTTTAGATGAAAGTTAGATTAGATATAGGTCTATAGTTGGCCAGAATTTCTGAATCAAGATCAGACTTCTTGTTAAGATATTTCCTATTTAGACTGGCCCAATGGATTTGATCTGCTCAGAGACGGGATTATAATGAAATTATGACCCGGTTCTGACTTGGGTAAACTGGGCCAGCAAACTCTTGAGAGAGTCTCCCTGATAATTCAATATCTGTCAAGAAATAGTTTAATCAGCTTGCCACATCACGTAGGAAGGCTTTAAAGCACCGTCTCATGTTTTCCTTACACGACAGTACACATAAGACCACACTTAGTCCTGCCCCCATACACTGACAGGTTGAGCTAAGTAAAGGTTTAATTACAGCAACCTTAAAGCGCTGTGGTACATAACCATCCATTAAAGACAAATTAAGTAGATCCAAAATGTGGACATTAATTAGGGGGAATACCTCTTTAAACTGTCTGGTTGGGATGGGATCTAGCAGACATGTGGATGGTTTGGATGAGGTTATTATTTTTGACAATTCAGAGAGCTCAACAGGACAAAAACTGTCCAAACATAAATCAGGCTCTAGTGAAATTTTTGAAGTTGTCTCATTTGACAGGGGACTAGAGATAGTAGAAGGAAGGATGGTTTGAATTTTCTCTCTAATTGAAATAATTTTATTTATAAAGAATCTCATGAAGTCATCACTACTTATAGTTGTAGGGATACATGGTTCAACAGAAATGGGACTTTTAATTAGTCTAGCAATAGTACTAAACAGAAACCTAGGGTTATTTTTATTCTCTATTAAAGATGAGTAATATAAAGTTCTAGCTTTACGGAGAGCTTTTTTATATGTTAGCAGACTATCTTTACAAGTTAAATAAAATTCTTCAACATTAGTAGAGCACCATTTTCTCTCCTGGTTTCTAGATGCTGCTTTAAAGTACGTAACTCAGAATTGAACCAAGGAGCCAGTTTCCTCTGATTGATTACTTTCTTTTTCAGTGGAGCAATTTTATCAAGTGAAGTTTGCATTGAAGTTGTAAGATGATCAACTAGATGATCTAAGTCACCATTCTTTGATGCATTACTCTGCAAGACAGAGGAAAACATTGATGGAAGAGATTGTTTAAATTTGGTTACAGCATTTTCTGATAAGCACCTGCTGAGATGAAATTTACTCTCAGTGACTGTGTAGTCGTTTAATGAAAATGAACTCTAAAATGAACAGGCAGCCATTGGAGTGAAGCCAGAGTGGGGGTGATGTGCTCCCTCTTATGAACTCCAGTTAGATGCCGAGCAGCAGGGAGTGACAGAACCCCACACAAGGAAATTGATAACTACAGCAAATGTTTTGAGATATTCTGGAGTCTCCCCTTTTGATGCCCTTCACCAATAGCCCAGTGAGGTATTGCCTTTATCCTTGCGATGTTAGTGAAACAATTATTCTTAATTGAAGCTGTTTGTCCTGTTTTGTGCAGGAGTATAGAACACAACATCACACAGCTTCCTTTTGTGTTCTAATGAAGCAGTTTTTTATTAAGTTTTGAAGTTCACTGGGATGTGTTGTGTTTGGAGCAAATTCTTCAATAGACATCGGATGCCACTTATGGAATGGCACCGTTTTGTGCTAGTTTTTCCATTTTATTTGAATTTTGGTATTTGCAGATTTGAAATTATTTTGTTATGTCAGCATATCTCATTTTTCAAGTACTACAATTATAGACTAAAATTAAAAATATCAAGCAATTTATTTATTTATTTATTTATTTTTTTTTTGATTTGGCTGTTTATTTGTCATGTTGCAGTCTGATCGGATCATAATTAGGGATGGGGCCGATCCGATCCAGTATCTGTATCGGCCTCCAATACCAGCATAATTTACGTATCGGATTTTTCCGATCCACCTGCCGATATTTCCGATCCATGATGCATGTTGGCTTCAAACTACGGAATGGATTTCCTGAACGGAGGCGTGTCTCATGAGCCCAGAGTAATAAGACCTGCCTCACATTCAGGAAATCCAGTTCATAGCTTGCAGCCATCTACAACGTGAGGACTGAGTTAGCAGCACTGTAGCTAACAGCTAACAAACTTTTCATCTAAACATGTCGCTGTGTGGAAGTATTTTACACTAAACACCACAAAACAAGACAGCAACGTGCAATGTCTGCAGAGCCACATTAAACCACGGTAAAGTTTGTTTTACAATGGACATTCGAGCTCCGTGGCTTCAGCGGGACGCTGCTCTTTGCTCAACCGAAAGAGGCGACTCGACCTCGTCCAGCCTCATCCAATCTGCCCCGCTCAGTCCCTCCGTCTCTGAGGAGGGACAGACTGAGCGCGGCTGCCCCAAATCAGGCTGCCTGCTTCGGACTGAACAAGAAGAAGACGTCGCTGAAACCACGGAGCTCTAATGTTTACAGAGAAGTTGCTAAACTTCATCATAATTAATGTCCAACCACTGTCAGTTGTAGAAAACAAAGGATTTCACAGTTTGATACTTGCAGTCAAGATCTAGTTTACCCTCCAGGAGATCATCAAAAAGAAAACATTGAATGAAAAGAGTGCAGAAAGAAGAAAATAATTCTTATATCTGCCCCTTATTTAAAAAAATATAAAACAACTTAAAACAACCACTTAAATTAATCACTTTAATATCCACTTTAAAGCTAGGAATAAAAAAAACATGTTTTGTGTTAGAATTTAATTCTAACTTTAAAACTTATCCAACATTAATAAAACTTACCTCAAGTTGCCTTTTTGGACATGCATGCATATATTTGTACAAATTGTACTTGAGAGGAGATTATTACAGCCTCATATAAAATCAGTGATGATCATGATATCGGAACTGGATTGTATCAGGCAATATTTAGATGTAGGTATCGGGATCGGATCGAAAAAATAAAAAATAAAAAAAAAAATAAAAAGTGGATCAGTGCATCCCTAATATCCATCCATCCATCCATCCATTATCTTTACCCGTTTATTCCATTTTGGGTCACAGGTGTCACCGGTGCCCATGTCCAGCAATCGCTGTGCGAGGGGCGGGGGACACCCTGGACAGGTCTCCAGTCCATCACAGGGACACATAGAGACAAACGAGACAAACAACCATTCACTCTCTCACTCACACCTAGGGACAATTTAGAGTTACCATCAGCCTAACATGCATGTTTTTGGTCTGTGGGAGGAAACTGGAGCACCCGGAGAAAACCCACGCATGCACGGAGAGAACATGCAAACTCCACCCACAAGGCCCCTGGACCGGGGTTTGAACCAGGGACCTGTTCGCTGAGAGGCAGCAGCTCTACCAGTTGCGCCACCGTGCTGCCCGCATCCCTAATATATATATATATATATATATATATATATATATATATATATATA
>NC_056508.1:2690134-2698552 GCF_014905685.2 Nematolebias whitei | reverse complement strand
ATAAAATGAAACAAATACAGCTACATTATAAAGCGATATAAATACTAAAAACAGGAACATGTCTGTGTCGGTTTATGTCATGAACTTAGCAGATTTTTAAAGCCATTTAATCACTTTAATATATGGGGGCCGAGATGGTGTAGAGGCAGGGCAGCCGGCTTGGGACCCGAAAGTCCCAGGTTCGATCCCCAGTCACTGCACATCACGTGGCGTCTCTGGGCAGCACGTCTCATCCCCAAAATGCCCCCCGGGCGCCTTCAATAGCAGCCCACTGCACCACCTGGTGGTGGATGGGTTAAATGCAGAGACTAATTTCGCCATTGTATGGAAACATACAGTGCTGACATTGTGATGACATTATTATTATTATTATTATTAATATCTACTTTAAAGCTAGGAATAAAAAAAAAAAAGATGTTTTGTGTTAGCAAGATTTAATTCTAACTTTGAAACTTATCCAACATTAATAAAATGTACCTCAAGTTGCCTTTTTGGACATGCTTGCATATTTTTGTACAAATTAGACTTGAGAGGAGATTATTGCAGCCTCATATAAAATCAATGATGATGATATCGGAATGGGATTGGTATCGGCCAATATCCCGATTTAGGTATCGGGATCGGATCGGGAGGGAGTGGATTCGGTGCATCCCTAGTTCACAGCACGGCACATCCCCACAGGCCAGGCAGCTTCACAATGGCCAGAACAGCTGCCAACGTTTTCGAATTTGTCGATATGCCAGGTTACCACCAACTGCAAAAAGCAGAAATCCCGTTTTTATAAATCCAATTACGTACGCATCTTCAACATCCTCGATCGACAATATGGACAGACACATGATCTTTCACTGCCCCCAGGAATCCATCGTGTATCCGGCTGCAAGTGTCTCATCGGGGCAGGAGGGCTCTCCTTGCCCTGTCTGCTCATTGAGAAGATTTGATCAATTGCGTTGTGAGACCAGCTGACTAGATCCATGATTTACAACTCAGAAGATATGCAAAAAGAGGTTCCAAAAGCTTCACAGAACAAAGAGTAGAAGCAGGGGAAGAAGCGGGAGGAAAAAGTGTCCACCTTCACCGAGAGCAGGAAGAAGGGAAAAAAAAGATCCGAGGCTATTCTGGTCAGGATAATTATAAATGTTCCTATGCTTCTCTCTCCACAGCCATTTGACAGACAAATCTTCTCGGTGGGAGGATCCTGGTGGAAGAGGGGGCTCTGGAGATGGTTCTCAAGGCAATGGGAGTGGGTCAAACATTCCGTCACTGTTGTCAATGGCAACACGAAGTCACATGGACATAACCACGCCCCCTCTGCCTCAGGTGAGGAATACAAAATCCAGCTCGGTGTGGAATGTGATTTTCACCTGGACCTATGAATTTTAAAAGTCCGGGTCCGTACCAGACAAGTCAATCCCGTCTCACCCCAAACATTAAATGCATTGATGCAAAGCAAGGAAGTGTTTGTTTACTAAATTAAATGAATGTTTTAATCTAATCATTAAAGTGGTGTGTAAAATATTTTAGATTTATTATATCGATCCTGGTTAAAGATTAAGGTGTAACCATTAAAACATTGACAGCTAGCACAATGTTCAAATGTGCAACGTTCAAAGCTGCCACATTTCAATTACTTGGCTTCATGCGACATTAGCAAGATTGATAATGGCTAAAAGGCATAAAAGGCAGTCCTGCTAACACCAGAGAGTGAGATTAGATCAGTAAGAGAGAGTCAGCAAAAGCTGTAAAAGTAAGTATTAAGAATAAGAAACTGCTGGTGGAGCATTGTGTAACACTTTAGGTTGATTGTCAACAGGCCCGTAAGAGCACTGGGTGTAAAAAATAACATTTTAGAGAGGCTATGAAGTAAAAATGGTCATGGATTACCAGTGTAGAAAATAACTCTGAATATACTGAAACAATTTCAGAATTTTCTTTTGGCTTTTCACTCTTCAGGGGTCGCCACAGCGAGTCGTCCTCCTCATCTCACTCTGTCCTCACACCAACGACGTTCATGTCCTCTCTAACTGCATCCACGATCTTTTCTTAGGCCTTCCTCTTTGTCTTTTTCCTGGCAGCTGCATTTCTAACATCTTTCTACCGATATACCCACTGTCCCTCCTCTGGACATGTCCAAACCATCTGTGTGTCCTCTCTAACTTTATCTCCCAATTGTTCAACCTGTGCTGTACCTCTGATGATCTCATTCCTAATCTTATCCATCCTTGTCACTCCTAAGGAGAATCTCAACATCTTAATTTCTGCTACTTCCATTTCTTTCTACTGTCTTTTTGTCAATGCCACTGTCTCCAGACCATACAATATAGCTGGTCTCACCACTGTCTTGTAAACTTTTCCTTTGACCTTTGCTGACACCCTTTTATCACAAATCACTATTGAAACGTTTCTCCATCCACACCATCCTGCTGGACTCTCTTTTTCACCTCTTTACCACAGTTTCCATTTTCCTGGACAGTGGACCCCAAGTAGTTGAGGTCCTGCACCTTTGTGACCTCTGCTCCTTGTAGCCTCACTGTTCCACCTCTTCCCTCTCATTCACACACATAGCATCTCTAACTCTGTCCTCTGTCTTACTACGGCTGACTTTCATTCTTCTTCTTTCAAGTGCATACCTCTACCTCTCCAAGTTCTCTTCCACCTGTTCCCTGTTCTCACCACAGATCACAATGTCATCTGCAAACATCATAGTCCACGGGGATTCCTGCCTGACCTCATCTGTTTGTCAGTCCATCACCAGAGCAAACAAGAAGGGGCTCAGAGCTGATCCTTGATCCAATCCCACTTCCATCTTGAAGCCATCTGTCACTCCTACAGCACATGTCACCACTGTCCTTCTGTCCTCATACATGTCCTGTACCAGTCTAACATACTTTTCTGCCACTCCAGATTTCCTCATGCAATACCACACCTCCTCTTTTGGCACTCTGTCATATGCTTTTTCTAAATCCACAAAGACACAATGGAGTTCTTTCTGACCCTCTCTGTACTTCTACATCAGCATCCTCAAATCAAAGATGGATCTGTGGCGCTACTTTTTTGCATGAAACCACACTGCTGCTCACAAATAGTTACCGTTCGTCTAAGTCTTGCTTCCACAACTCTCTCCCAGATCTTCATTGTGTGGCTCATCAACTTAATTCCCCTGTAGTTGCTACAACTCTGTACATCACCCTTGTTCTAGCAAATGGGCACCAGCACACTTATTCTCCATTCCTCAGGCATTTTCTCACCCTCAAATATGTCATTGAATATTTGGGTCAAAAACATCACTGCCATCTCTCTCAAGATATTTTCAAACCTCCACTGGTCATCAGGTCCTCCTGCCTTCCCCTTCATTCTTTTTAGAGCTTTCTGGACTTCACCCTCACTAATCTTCCCCACTTCCTGTCCAAGGTTTTTATGACCTCTACTTTTCTTTCTCTTTCTTTCTCTTCATTCATTAGCTCCTCAAAGTACTCCTTCCATCTTCCCATCACACTCTCCTCACTTGTTCGAACATTACTTTCCTATTTTTAACAAGCCTAACCTGCTGCACATCCTTTCCAGCCTGATCTGTCTTACCAATCGGTACCAGTCCTTCTCACCCTCTTTAGTGTCCAGCCTCCCATACAACTCATCATACGCCCTCTGCTTTGCCTTAGCTACTTCCCTCTTTGCTCTACATTGCATCTCCTCATATTCCTGTCTCCTCTCTTCAGTCCTCTCACTTTCATATTTCTTCTTGGCTAACCTGTTTCTTTGAACAGCATCCAGCACTTCACTATTCCACCACCAGGTTTCCTTATCATCCATTCTCTGTCCAGATGACACACCAAGTACCTTCCTACCTATCTCTCTAATTACTGTTGCTGTAGTAGTCCAGTCATTTGGAAGCGCTTTCTTACTACCCAACATTCTTCCTTCTTCATCTTCCACCATTTGGTCGTCTTCTTTGATTTTGCTCTTTTTCTCTTCTTCACAACAACAGTCATTTTACACACAACCATCCGATGCTGTCTGGCCACACTCTCCCCTGCCACAACCTTACAGTCTCCAATCTCCCTCAGGTTTCCTCTTCTACACAGAATGTAGTCGACCTGCGTACTCCTTCCTCCACTCTTATAGGTCACTCTATGTTCCTCCCTCTTTTGGAAATAGGTGTTGACTACAGCCATTTCCTTTCTCTTGGCAAAAGTCACCATCTGTCCTTCCTGGTTTCTTTCCTTGACACCAAACCTACCCATCACTTCCTCATCCTCTGTTTCCTTCACCAACATGTCCATTCAGGTCTGCTCTGATCAGCATTCTCTCCTCCCTGGGAATTCTCTCCATCGCTTCATCCAGATCTTTACAAAATGTATCTTTCTTCTCCCCATCACATCCAACCTGTAGAGCATAACCACTGACAATGTTTAGCATCAGACCTTCTTTTTCATTCTATCTTTATTTAGACAGGTAAATCCCATTGAGCCTCGAGGACTCATTTACAAGAGAGACCTGATTTCAACAGAATTATGACACAATGGACAACAGCGACGACAATAAAAAGTTATAAAAAGTCATACAAATTTTTTTTTTTTCTGCTTCTACCTTCAGACACATCACCCTATCTGTTTCACCCTGGTACACACATCACCCTGTCTGTATTTTTGTATTGAACACTTTTTGAAATCACCCTATCTGACACTCTTTTCACCTCTACTTCATTCTTTGTCAACTCCTCCTTCCGGACCACACCTACTCCATTTCTCTTTCTATCCACACCATGGTAAATCAGTTTGAACCCTGCTCCAATGCTGCGAGCCTTGCTGCCCTTCCACTTGGTCTCTTGGACACATAAAACATCTACCTTCCTTCTCTGCATCATGTCAGTCAGCTCTCTACCTTTGCCTTTCATTGTCCCAACATTTAGAGTTGCAACCCTCAGTCCTACATCCTTGACTTTCCTCTTCTCCCTCTGTCTCCTGACTTGTTTCCCTCCTCGTGGTCTTCAACTAACAGTAGCACAATTTCCACCAGCACCGTTTGTCAACAGCACCGGTGGTGGTCGTTGTTAACCCCGGCCATGACGGATCTTATATGGTTTCGCTTCGATGAACTCTCATTATAGTTTTGGCAAAAGTGTTTTACATCGTATGCCATTCCTGGCATAAGACTTACCCTGGCTTGTGCTCCCTAGTGGCTGGTTTGAAACAATTTCAGAATAATGTTCTTAAACAGAAAAATTGTGTTGATTCTTGTATTTGCTTCTTTTTCTTTAGGTCAGTGCTGAGGTTCTTCGTGTAGCTGAACACAGACACAGAAGAGGACTAATGTACCCCCAGATTTACCACATTTTGACAAAGGTAATCTGTTTATCCTAATACAGATTCATGTTTTCCCATTTTAATATAATTTTTTAGAGTTTTAAAAAGGCTTTTAGACTTGGAATTAAAACAAGGAAAAGTTCTCAGTTAATGGCCATTAGAGCTGGACAATAATTTGATATCAATATATATCACAGTATACTTTTATTCAATAAAGATTATATGAGTTTTAAGCACATTTTCGATATTTTGATATGAGTACAGCGTTTCACTGACTCATTTCACAGAAAAAGGTGTGACAATTACATAATTCAATTCAATTCAAAAATACTTTATTAATCCCAAAGGGAATTTATTTGTTGTTGTAACTCATTATCCTCATTTCATTAAGAGATGTTATAGATACTGATGCTGTAGACAGGAAGGATCTCTTGTAAAGGTCCATCCCACAGTGGATCCTAAGAAACTGGCTGCAGATGCCGTCTGATCCGTCCACCCAGACCTGGCTGGCCTCTCAGTTCCCCCGGGCATGGTGACTAAGATGTTTCACAGAGCTCGAGTCCAGGAGGAGTCAGTGGTAGCAGGCTAAGCTAATGTCCAACTTGCGTTAAGTTTTCTCTTCAAAATGAGTTCCCATGACCGTCAGAATGTGACTGAACAAGCTTTAACAAGCGAAGAGAAGCAGGTGACATCACTGATAAGAGAGGAAAGACTGATTTGGCGGTGTGGAAGTGGCTCGGCTATCTAAGATCTGATAAACTGCAGGTTTCAGTCAGTGTGCTGCAAAATGTGATGGAGAGGCGTTCTAATTAGCGATGGGAACATCTAACTTGTTCCACTCGACAGAATATGATGAGAGTCAGAAGAAGAAGCACAATCAAAGTTTGAGCCAACATGTCCCTGAAACCCCCCCCCACCCCCCCCCCCCCCCCCCCCCCCAGCTGTATCAGAAGAGAAACCCCTGCAGCAAATGTCTGCTGCATGGGTTATGTTATGGTGTTTAAAGTTAAAACCAGGGCTGCAATTAACGGCTATTACAATAATCGATTAATCGTCCGAGTAACTTTCCGATTAATCGACGAGTCGGCAACAAACAAACAAAAACAACGTTTTAATTTCCACCCCTTTATTCCAAAATTGAACATTTGACTGACATAGCAATTCACACAAAAACAGGTTGCTATTTGACTATTCTGTTAGTAAAATATTGAATAATAAAAAATAAAAGTTAGTCAAATAGCTTAAAAAATAAATGTACACAAAAATATATACAAATGTATCTTTATATCTGCACAATATGTAGCTACTTTGTAAAATGTGTCATTGAGGGAAGAGTGTAACCTGGATTAAAAGTGTGGATTATTGTAACCTGGATTAAAAGTGATGCATGATGCACGTTGGCTTCAAACTATGGAATGGATTTCCTGAACGGAGGCGTGTCTCATGAACCCAGAGTAATAAGACCCGCCTCACATTCAGGAAATCCAGTTCATAGTTTGCAGCAGCTACAACGTGAGGACTGAGTTAGCAGCACTGTGGCTAACAGCTAACAAACTTTTCATCTAAACATGTCGCTGTGTGGAAGTATTTTACACTAAACACCACAAAACAAGACAGCAACGTGCACTGTCTGCAGAGCCATAGCGCCACATTAAACCACGGTAAAGTTAGTTTTATGATGGACATTCGAGCTCCGGGGCTTCAGCGTTCTGTTATTTTTGTTAAGTCCGGAGAAGGAAGTCTGATTTCGGTCAGCCACACTCAGTCCCTCCGTCTCTGAGGAGGGACTGAGTGTGGCTGACTGAAATCAGGCTGCCTGCTTCAGATTGAACAAGAAGAAGACGTCGCTGAAACCACGGAGCTCGAATGTTTACAGAGAAGTTGCTAAACTTCATCATGATTAATGATCAACCACTATCAGTTGTAGAAAACAAAGGATTTCACAGTTTGATACTTACAGCCAAGATCTAGTTTACCCTGCAGAAGATATTTATCAGTACAACAGTAGACAATCATAAAAAACATATGATTTGAAAAATACAAGAACATTATATATATATATATATATATATAGGGGCAGCACGGTGGCGCAACTGGTAGAGCTGCTGCCTCTCAGCGAACAGGTCCCTGGTTCAAACCCCGGTCCAGGGGCCTTCTGGGTGGAGTTTGCATGTTCTCTCCGTGCATGCGTGGGTTTTCTCCGGGTACTCCGGTTTCCTCCCACAGACCAAAAACATGCATGTTAGACTGATTGGTAACTCTAAATTGTCCCTAGGTGTGAGTGAGAGAGTGAATGGTTGTTTGTCTCGTTTGTCTCTATGTGTCCCTGTGATGGACTGGAGACCTGTCCAGGGTGTACCCCGCCCCTCGCACAGTGATTGCTGGACATGGGCACCAGCGACCCCCGTGACCCAAAATGGAATAAATGGGTAAAGAAAATGGATGGATGGATGGATGGAAGAAGATTATATATATATATGTACTAGGGCATTAACAGAGTACTCGAGTAATCTACACATCGATTGCTAGGACCTCTATCGAGGTTAAAAATGTAACGTTGAGTATCCGTAGTGACGTCATATTATGTGACCACCGTATGACCATAGGGGGCAGTGTTGCACTGTTGCAGGTCATAGAATATGGTGTAACACCGGGTCCAATCCACCAAACCAGAACCAGCTTCCTCGGACCTTGTTTCACAAACAAAAAGCAAAAAATATTAATCTCTAAACCTATAAAAAAAAATCTATAAACATATTAATCTCTAAAACTAAACCTAATGCACCACAGCTGAAGGTGGTGCGGGGTGGGCGACACCCCCCCCCCCCCCCCACTGTTAAGTTTCGTTTTTGACGTGCTGCATGTTTCTTCATGTTTGCAGTTTAATAATAAAAACTAATAATTTAGTTTTTCCTGTGACTTATTTGCAGTTTGATAAATGGTAGGAGCATAATATACGCTCCCAATGTTTTGTTGGTCTTTTTTTTTGTAAATAATTACCTTTTATTGACGTTTTATTTATTTATTTATTTATTTATTTATTTTTGTATCTTGAGATCTATGACGTAATCAAATACTCGAGTTCTACTCGGGTTTTATTAGGTTAATGTCGAGT
>NC_056508.1:2688176-2690034 GCF_014905685.2 Nematolebias whitei | reverse complement strand
AACAACAGACTATCATACAACAACAAACTGTCATACAACAACAGACTGTCATACAACAACAGACTATCATACAACAACAAACTGTCATACAACAACAGACTATCATAAAACAACAGAGTGTCATACAACAACAGACTGTCATACAACAACAGACTGTCATACAACAACAGACTGTCATACAACAACAGACTGTCATACAACAACAAACTGTCATACAACAACAGAGTGTCTTCAGTCAGAGGCTTCTTCAGATCTGTTGTAGGACAGACGCCACAAGAGATCCTTCCTGTCCAGAGCCATCAGCATCTAGAACAACTCTTTAATGAAACCAGGATGATGAGTTACAACAATTAATTTCCCTCTGGGATTAATAAAGTATTTTTGAATTGAATTCAATTGAATTAATCGTTTTAACGTGTTAAATCTTGTTGAATTCAAAGAACTAACACAACTAGTCTAAAAGACTTCTTCAGTCTGAGGAGCTGTATTTAGCGCCGCCTTATAAATAGAACTCTTGTAGTGGATCAACCAGTTTGTTGTTGACATTCAAAACTAGCTGTTCACATGAACAAAGAGGACCATCAGCCTAACAATGGATCGTTAGTTATGTTGTAATGGTACACGTGGGTGTATTGAACCGTGTCGGTACAGCATGTTCAGTTTGGTCCACCTGCGTACCGTTTCGGTTATTTTTTACTTATTAAATTTATTAACGAGAGATTATGCGCCACGGAACTAAAGTTGCTATGCGTGTTTCAGCACGGCACTATTATCTTGCAGCACACGTAGCATTAGCAGTAGGGATGGGGCCGATCCGATCCAGTATCGGCATCGGGCTCCGATACCAGCATAATTTACGTATCGGATTTTCCGATCCAACCTGCCGATATTTCTGATCCATGATGCATGTTGGCTTCAAACTATGGAATGGATTTCCTGAACGGAGGCGTGTCTCATGAACCCAGAGTAATAAGACCCGCCCCACATTCAGGAAATCCAGTTCATAGTTTGCAGCAGCTACAACGTGAGGACTGAGTTAGCAGCACTGTGGCTAACAGCTAACCAACTTTTCATCTAAACATGTCGCTGTGTGGAAGTATTTTACACTAAACACCACAAAACAAGACAGCAACGTGCAATGTCTGCAGAGCCATAGCGCCACGTTAAACCACGGTAAAGTTAGTTTTATGATGGACATTCGAGCTCCAGGGCTTCAGCGTTCTGTTATTTTTGTTAAGTCCGGAGAAGGAAGTCTGATTTCGGTCAGCCACACTCAGTCCCTCCGTCTCTGAGGAGGGACTGAGTGTGGCTGACTGAAATCAGGCTGCCTGCTTCAGATTGAACAAGAAGAAGACGTCGCTGAAACCACGGAGCTCGAATGTTTACAGAGAAGTTGCTAAACTTCATCATGATTAATGACCAACCACTATCAGTTGTAGAAAACAAAGGATTTCACAGTTTGATACTTGCAGTCAAGATCTAGTTTACCCTGCAGGAGATATTTATCAGTACAACAGGAGACAATCATAAAAAACATATGATTTGAAAAATACAAGAAGATTTTATATATATATATATGTGTATGTATATGTATATATATATGTGAATGTATATATATATGTGAATGTATATATATATGTGTATGTATATGTATATATATGTGAATGTATATATATATGTGTATGTATATGTGTATGTATATGTATATATATGTGAATGTATATATATGTATATGTATATATATATGTGTATGTATATGTATATATATATGTGTATGTATATGTATATATATATGTGTATGTATACGTATATATATATATGTGTATGTATGTGTATGTATATATATGTGTATGTATGT
>NC_056508.1:2687773-2688166 GCF_014905685.2 Nematolebias whitei | reverse complement strand
TGTATGTGTATGTATATATATGTGTATGTATGTGTATGTATATATATATGTATGTGTATGTATGTATATGTATGTGTATGTATATGTATATGTATATATATGTATGTATGTATATGTATGTATATGTGTATGTATATGTATATATATATGTATATGTATATATATATATATGTATATGTATATATATATATATGTATATATATATATGTGTATGTATATGTATATATATATGTGTATGTATATGTGTATGTATATGTATATATATATGTGTATGTATATGTGTATGTATATGTGTATATATATGTGTATGTATATGTGTATATATATATATGTGTATGTATATGTGTATATATATATGTGTATGTATATGTATATATATATATGTGTATGTAT
>NC_056508.1:2685293-2687673 GCF_014905685.2 Nematolebias whitei | reverse complement strand
TCCTAAAACAGAAGTATAGTAACATTCAGCTTTTATTCCCATTGTGTGAACACACCTTCAATACCACAGTTTCTAAATTTTAAAGCATGTTTAATAATACATGCCAATGTGTGCAGTACATTTACCTTGCTGGAAAGTTCTCAAGAAGGAGAACAGACCACCACAGTCTAATGGTCGGCATGTCAGACTGTCCATGGACAAAAACACAAGATAAGGTTGTGAACCAATCAACAAGAATAACAAACAACAGCAATAATAAAAACGTCGAGACAATATACCTCTGAGAAGTCGAACAGACCGCCCAAACTTATGTAAAAAGCATACTGTAAAGACAATATAGAAAACAAAGTAATTATTGTCGGTTACGTCTTCAACATGACTCTGCTCGTGTCTTCTCTTCTTCAAATATATTATTTCATCAATTGAAATTATTAAAATGTTATGATTTGGTTGAATATAGTATTTTACAAGTCATGTATAAAGCTCATAAAAATATTAGCCCCAAATCTTCAATTAAAATTTGTAAAAAATAAATATAAAAAAAGGAGTCAATATAACTTAAGGGAATGTAAATGTTTGTAAAACCTCCATTTAGAACTGGTGTGAAGGAGCTGTGTTGTAATTCAGGGAACAGGATTATGAATTGTCTTGATATCACCATAAACATTTCTAAAACTATTTATATGTTTAAAAAGATGATTACGTTAAAGTTGTTGGGAAGGTTAAGTACCAGGTGAAGGATACCTGAAGTTTTTTTTGATTTCAGTTTGGAGATTGTTCAAGTCAAAGTTGTTGTTTGTTTCTAGTTATTTTATATTTTTTAAATTAGGGGCAGATAAGAATTTTTTTTTCTTTCTTCAACCTTTTCATTCAATGTTTTTTTTTTCTTTCTGATGAATTTGTTTTATTTTAAATGAATGAATTAATGATAAAAACAGAACATGCAGCGCTGGGGGTGTTTCAGGGACACGTTGGCTCAAACTTTTATTGTGCTTCATCTTGTGACTCATCATCTTGTGTCAGGTGGAACAAGTTCGATGTTCCAACCACGAGTTAGAACGACTCTCCGTCACATTTTGCAGCACACTGACTGAAACCTGCAGTTTATTGGATCTTAGAAAGATGAACCACTTCCAAACCAGCAAATTAGTCTTTCCTCTCTTATCAGTGATGTCATGTGCTTCTCTTCGCTTGTGAAAGTTGTTCAGTCACATTCTGACGATCATGGAACTCTTTTTGAAGAGAAAACTTAACGCGCGTTGGAGATTAGCCTAGCTTAGCCTGCTACCACTAACGCCTTCTGGACTTGAGCTCTGCGTAACATTACGTCACCACGCACTGACGTAGCTGTGTCGCACCTTTTTCTGTCCAGGTTGAAACTGAAGTGGCTGCTTCAACCCGAACAGAAAACGCTGTAATCCTATCGAAATATCGAAAATGTGCTTAAAACTCATATCATGGTTATTGAATAAAATTATATCGCGAGATATATCGATATCGAATTATTGACCAGCTCTAAGTTAAAGTTGTTAGGAAAGTATGATACCATGTGAAGAATCCCAGATGTTTGTTGTTTTCACTTTGGGGTTCAAGCCTGAGTTGACAAAGTTGAGTTTTATGTTTATTTGACAGTGATTTCAAAAATTTTTGAAGGCTATATACAAATAAAAGGTGAACATTAATTCATTTGTACAGTTTGTACAATTTTTCTGAGGCTTTTATATTGTTTATATCGTTATTGAATTATATCGTTATTGAATTATCATTATTGAATTATATCGTTATTGAATTATCATTATTGAATTATATCGTTATTGAATTATGTCGTTATTGAATTATGTCGTTATTGAATTATATCGTTATTGAATTATATGTTATTGAATTATGTCGTTATTGAATTATATCGTTATTGAATTATGTCGTTATTGAATTATATCGTTATTGAATTATGTCGTTATTGAATTATATCGTTATTGAATTATATCGTTATTGAATTATATGTTATTGAATTATATCGTTATTGAATTATATCGTTATTGAATTATATGTTATTGAATTATGTCGTTATTGAATTATATCGTTGTTGAATTATGTCGTTATTGAATTATGTCATTATTGAATTTTATCGTTATTGAATTTTATCGTTATTGAATTATATCGTTATTGAATTATGTCGTTATTGAATTATATCGTTATTGAATTATATCGTTGTTGAATTATATCGTTGTTGAATTATGTCGTTGTTGAATTATATCGTTATGGAATTATATCGTTATGGAATTATATCGTTATTGAATTATATCGTTATTGAATTATATCGTTATTGAATTATATCGTTATTGAATTATGTCGTTATTGAATTATGTCGTTATTGAATTAT
>NC_056508.1:2685177-2685283 GCF_014905685.2 Nematolebias whitei | reverse complement strand
TCGTTATTGAATTATGTCGTTATTGAATTATGTCGTTATTGAATTATATCGTTATTGAATTATATCGTTATTGAATTATATCGTTATTGAATTATGTCGTTATTGA
>NC_056508.1:2678506-2685077 GCF_014905685.2 Nematolebias whitei | reverse complement strand
TGAATTATGTCGTTATTGAATTATATCGTTATTGAATTATGTCGTTGTTGAATTATATCGTTATTGAATTATATCGTTATTGAATTATGTCGTTATTGAATTATGTCGTTGTTGAATTATGTCGTTGTTGAATTATATCGTTGTTGAATTATGTCGTTGTTGAATTATATCGTTATTGAATTATATCGTTATTGAATTATGTCGTTGTTGAATTATGTCGTTGTTGAATTATGTCGTTGTTGAATTATGTCGTTATTGAATTATATCGTTATTGAGTTATGTCGTTGTTGAATTATATCGTTGTTGAATTATGTCGTTGTTGAATTATATCGTTGTTGAATTATGTCGTTATTGAATTATATCGTTATTGAATTATATCGTTATTGAATTATGTCGTTGTTGAATTATGTCGTTGTTGAATTATGTCGTTATTGAATTATATCGTTATTGAGTTATGTCGTTGTTGAATTATATCGTTGTTGAATTATGTCGTTGTTGAATTATATCGTTATTGAGTTATGTCGTTATCGAGCAAGATTAAGAAGTGTATCGTGATAAAAGTTTTGGCCGTATCGTCCAGCTCTAACGACCTTGTTAAACCTAGTAGGGTCAGTCAAAGGCAGCTTAACTTGTCTGTGATTTATTCACACATTTTCCTTATTTAAGGAGCTTTCTCAATTTAAATGTGCAGCTTTGTGTTTATGACAAATCATTTTGCATGCGGACCAGGACAACAAAGACTAACAATCACACAATAGAAAAAAATAGTGTCAATTAGTCATAAGCACATGCTTTTATGACGCACTGGACCACTTGGGCCAATTTATTCAAAACTTGGTTCATTTTTTTATCTTTAGTTGCAGTGACGTCTACGGGCAATGTGCAATGCTGCAAACAAATTTGTCAGGAAACTTAATTTCATGCATCCAAGACTTAATGACCAGTGACGAGAAACTACTTTACTCTTAACAGAAAACATGTTTGTTCAGGAGCAACTTGATTTGATTAGCCTTCGATCTGAAGTATATGTGGTTTAAAATCCTTTGATCCTCACACATCATATTTTTAAAAGGGTTTTGCAAGGCATTAAAAAGCATCAAAAGTCATTACATGGATTTAGCCAAATTTAAGGCCTTAAATGGCATTAAAAAGCATTAAATGTGAATCTCAATGACAAAAAGTACTTTTAGTTTGTTTTCAAGAAAAACAATATTAGCGATTTGTTTTTAAACTGCTGATAATGCAGACGGAATGGACCGGTCCAACTGCCTCAGGGTAGAAGCTGTTCTCTCTTCTGGCTCTAATGCCCCTCAGCCTTCTGCCCATGGGGAGAGGGTCATGGGCAGAGTGGGTGGGGTCCTTCAAAATGTGCGCTGCCCTGCTCCTCCTTGTGTATATGTCCTCCAGAGAAGGGAAGCTGTAGTGAGTGGTCCTCTGGGTGTCTTTTGCCTGTCTCTGTAGCTCCTCATGTTGAGCGGAACAGTTTCTGTACCAGACGGTGAGAGATACTGTGAGTGTGCTCTCCACCACACACTGACTGAATGTTGCCAACACTGAGGAGTTGAGACCTGCCTTTCTCAGCTTCCTGCAGAAGTACAGACATTGGTGGGCCTTCTTTATGTTGTTCCGAGTGTTATCAGTCCGTGTCAGGTCCCTGTAAGTGTGGACTCCTGGATATTTAAAGCTGTGGACCATTTCCACAGCTGTGCCTCCAATGACCAGTGGAGAGTGGGTGTGTCTCCTCCTCCTGAAGTCCACCACCATCTCCTTCATCTTCCCTACATTAAGGTGGAGGTTGTGCAGCCCACACCAGTCCACAATGTCCTCGACCTCCCTCTGGTAGGATGGCTCATAATCGTGGTATATCAGTCCCACAACAACTGTCATCTCCACACTTCATAATACATTTGTGTGGCTGTTTAACTGGACAGTGGAATGTGAAAGGTGTGTTCAGGAGGGGGCTGAGGACACATCCCTGTAGAGAGCCAGTGTTAAGAAGAATGGAGGAAGATGTAGTTCTATAGGTCACGCTGAGGCCAATGTGTCCAAAAGTCCAGCACCCCATTGTAGAGCGAAGACATCAGTCCGAGCAGCCGGAGTTTGTTGGCTGAAGTGTGTGGAACGATGGTGTTAAAACCAGAAGTGAATTCCAGTAAGAGTAGCCTGACGTGAGTCCCTGCTCTCTAGAGGAGTAGAATGGACAACTGATTACACTGCATGGGATGAACAGCAGTTCTTCCTGTAAGCATACTGCTTTGGGTCCACATCCATGATGATCTTGCTCTTCACACTGGCCATGTCCAGACTCTCAAAGCGTTTCATGACTACTGGGGTGAGGGCTAGCCAATAGTAATTTATGCCAGTCATGGCTGGACTTTGTAAATGTGTGTAGGTGAGGGTGAGTGTAAATTATTTGTCTCATTTGACTGTGGACCCTGGTGGACCCCGGCCTCCTGCAGAATAACTGCTGGAGGTAGGCGTCAGCTCTCCATGACCTTGTAAGGAAGTGCAGATAGAGAAAGTGGATGGATGTGATTTAATGTAGTGTCAACTAAAACACCAGCACAACAAACAGTTTTTCTGTTTATAGTATATAAATTATTCTGAAGTAACTGTATCCGTTTGACTTCTTTGCTGTTCTGCTTTGTAAAGTAACGTTTAGAGCCCGGCAGGTGTGTGTAATTATTTAGCTTGTTCTTAGCCTCGATTGTGAACCTGCAGTAAGCTAGGTACCCAACAATGTTCAGTCAGGTCATCTGAATGATTTCTTTCTTCTTTTGTGTCGAGATGTTTCTCACGTCTCGGAGAAAAAAAAACAGACTTTGGTGTAGTAGGCTTGATTATTTATTTCTTTATACCACCTGTAGCTTGTTGCAAAAATTTGTTTCAAAACCTTGAAAGGACAGACTGCTGTCACTTGTTTGGTAGACAGGCTGTGCTTTGCTCATCTTCTGGATAAACACCAACGGTGTTGTTGTTAAAGTGCTTTATAAATGAAGTTGTATTGTATTACAGTAGTCCCTCGCTGCTTCTCGGTTCATTTGTCGCGGTTTTTCAAAGTAAGATTGGACATTGGCAGATTGATGGATGAGCCATGGGTTGTTTATTTAAAATAAATTATTTTAAATGATTCTGCACCTTTGTGAAGACCACACGTACAGGGGGAAGCTCCTTCCTGCAGCCTGTCATGATCTCCTTCTCTGCCACACACACATTTCTCCTGCTGCAGCTTTGTGAAGGGTTAACCCTTTGCTGTCCAGATGCACCGATCGAAATTTAATATATAGGCTATATAAATTTAAATAGTGTAACATTTTAAATAAACAGTCCATGCAGCATGGATCAAATTTGTCTGTTTTGACACTGTGCCTTTAGCACCATGGTACACCTTGAAACTGATAACTGGCCAGTGTCTAAAAACAACTTTAAAATCTGTGCAGATTCCTAGAGATGACAGCTGCTCCATCCAAAGTGGAATACACATCATCTCTCCAAATTGGAGCAAAATGTCTGCCTGTTGTTTTAAATTTTTTCTGTGCTCGTCCTTGTCCCCCAGGGAGAGATGAAGATGCCGGTGTGTATAGAGGACGAGTGTAACTCTGAGCTGCCTCCTGCCTCTCTGCTGTTTCGTGCTGCCAGGCAGTATGCATACGGCGTCCTCTTCAGTCTGGCTGAAACGCACCGCCGCTTGGAAAGACTCTCTCTTCGTAAGAGAACTTCCCTGGAAGGTGGGTGCAGAGACAGAACAGAGCATCCTGACAGTTCAGCAATGGTTTTGACTGAAATACAGTAATTGTATGAAATGATACATTTTGGTTTGATTGAAGCATGTCAATCACAGCTGTGGGGAAGAAAGGGTGGATATCTGTGGCCAGTGCTGTGTATGACATATGTGCAAATGAGTTGTTCAAGAGTGACGTTAATATTTTCTGTGTACTTTGAACTGCGTGAGGCTGTTTTTTAATCGGAGGAACTTTAAACAAAGTGCCTCTCAAAATGGCAACATTGAACAAAGTTGTTTAAAAAAGTGAATGAAATTTGTAATTGGAGAAAATAAATTCAGACAAGCAACTGGTGGTAAAATAAATCAATACGAGATTATTCATATACAATTTCTTTTATATCTTCGTGTCTTTTCAATAACAGCAGCTCCATCTACAACTCCAGTCACGCTGCACACAAGTACATGCTTGCCTTACTATCAGCTGCCTGACTAACTGGGTGTTGGCTGCTGCTGTCACCAAGGTCAAATCTAGGACCCTATGACTAGAGTTTTCTTAAACCTAGTTTGAATAGTTCCTACATTTACTTATTATAATTTAAGAGCTGGTCGCACGTCCAAACTCCAAACTGAGCAGTGGGGGAGAGACATGGCAGACAACCCAGTAGTTTCTTTTGCTGAAATTTATGGGCCTCTTTGCTTTGTAGCAAAGGGGCTAGATCAGGGAGGGGTGCCCAGTGCGTTGATTGTGATCTACCGTCGATCGCAAAGGCAGTTTGAGTAGATCACATGTCAAAATAGACATCAGACTTTTTTTAAATTTCTATTTAATTTTTATTTTCTAAAAAGATGTCAGCCTGTCAATCCATCTTCACTATGCAATTTGTCACTTGATGACATTCAGGTTAGCCAATCTGAGACTGACTTTTTCTGACACACTGGTCATACAGCCGTGCTAAAAACAAACAAGTTGCCTAATAGTAGCCTTCAGTTGATTTCTTCTAAACTAAACTCAAAGTGTGTAAAATGAGTGGGGGAGCTGGACCAAGTAAGAAGCAAAAAAATGCACCATTTCCATACGGAGTGGGAGAAGGACTTGGTCTGCAAAAAGAAGCTGAAAAGTTGTTTACTGATTTTTATTTTTTTTTAATTAAAAGCTTTGTGTGACAAATGCTATGCTAAAGAGTTCAAACCACACCGAGCGTCCGCCATTTTGAGAACCGAAAAACAGGAATGAGAGACGGCCCATGTCACGTGGGCCTCCCCCTATTTTTCTTAGAGACACACTGCGCGCTCCCTCACTATCCATCCTTCAGTTCAAACAGTCTTATACTGCCATCCAGTGGTCAAAAAAGGTACTGTACACAAAATTAACCAATATTTCTTCTTAAATTTGACAATTACTAATTATTGTCAAATTTCAAACACGATTATTGTTTATCGCAATATTTTCTGAGACAATTAATCGCCCAGCAAAATGTGTTATCATGACAGGCCTAGTACTGTATCAAATGGTGCAGTTTGAAGAGTTTACTGCATGTTCTCTCCAGATATATTGACAGATACACTGCCTGGCCAAAAAAAAAGTTGCCACCAAAATATAAAGGTCACACTAATATTTCGTTGGACCACCTTTATCTTTGATTACGTCGTTCATTCTCTGTGTCATTGTTTCAATCAACTTTTACAGTGTCACAAGATCTATTTCCATCCAGTGTTGCATTAATTTTTCACCAAGATCTTGCATTGATGATGTCAGATTCTGATCACTGCACAAAGCCTTCTCCAACACATCCCAACCACAGCCCTGAGTGCTGCTGGTGTTTTTCTTCCATTTGATTTCACCAAACGTTTAATTGATCACCGATCACCATCATTCAGGATTTTTTCCCCAACACATTTCTTCCTGGAAGACGATGGGTCCCCACTGTCCTTCCAGTTGGACAGTTCTTAACCCAATTTCAGTAGTTTCTACAATCTCCTTAGATGTTTCCTCTGCTTGATGCCAATGATTTGACCCTTCTCAAACAGACTGACATCTTTTCCACGACCACACCACGAGTCTTTCATCATGTTGTTTAAGAAATGAGAAGCAACTCATTGCACCAGTTGGGGTTAAAGAACTTGTTACCAGCTAAAAGATATTCGCCCATACAGTAATTATCCAATAGGAGGCTCGTACCTATTTGCTTAGTGGCTCCTTTTTTTTTTGGCCAGGCAGTGTATAAGAACATGTTAGATGTTAACCATGTGTCTGTTCTGTGCTAATTTCAGCCGAGCGCTGGCTGCTCAGATCTGTTTTGTTCCTGTCAAAAGTTTGGAGGAACTCTTTGTTTTAAAACCAAAAGAATCGGTGACTTTGCTTTCTTTTTAACAACAAACTTTCTTTCACAGTTGTTTGGAGAACAGAGATTCTCCAGCTGACACTTCTAAATAAATCAAAAATTGCCTGTAGTCACATACATAAATTGCCAATGCCAGTAGTTGGGCTGAAGATGGCTAATGAAATATTTTAACCCATTACCTAACCTTACTGTCTGTGCTCATAATAATGGATTGTTTGCATGTCTAATGTTAAGCCGGAGGTACTGAAATGTGAAATGCGGGGATTCCAGATTCAAGAGCTCCTTCTTTCCAAGTATCATCAGACTTACACACTTGACTGAATCTAAAACATAATTATCCTGATGCATGCTCAATAATCCAGGTAGAAAAATCCAAAAAAGTTCAATCTGGTCCTCTGGACATTCAAAAAAACAAAACAACAAAAAAAATATAGAAACGTTTTGTCTCTCATCCTGAGGACTTCCTCAGTCTGAGGTGCTGTATTCAGCTCAGTCTCTTAAATAG
>NC_056508.1:2675319-2678406 GCF_014905685.2 Nematolebias whitei | reverse complement strand
TCACATGCTCAAGAAGGACCATCAGCCTAACAATGGATCATTAGCACACTGATGGCTGTTTACTGTTCACAGAGGGCTGAGTGATACTAGCAATCACAGCATTGTAAGAGGGGGACAGTTGAACCCGGAGGCCTCCACCCCTGTTTAATGATGGACGATTTCTTTTCACAAAGATGGCCTCCTTTACTCCTCTCTCAAACCATCGTTCCTCTCTGTCCAGGATGTGAACATCTTCATCCCTGAAAGAGTGACCGCTGGCCTGGAGATGAGTGTAGACCGCAGAGTCCTGGCCTGATGATGTTGATCTTCTGTGCTGGTCCATCCTTTTGGTCAGTGGCTGTTTAGTTTCCCCGATGTAAGACTGATCACCCTCCTGACACTGAACAGCATACACAACATTACTCTGTTTGTGCCGGGGGACTGGATCTTTGGGATGAACCAGTCTTTGCCGTAATGTATTTTGGGGTTTAAAAGCCACTGGGACGTTATGTTTAGAATTTAGATGTCTACACTCATCTCCAGGCCAGCGGTCACTCTTTCAAGGATGAAGATGTTCACATCCTGGATAGAGAGGAGCGATGGTTTGAGAGAGGAGTAAAGGAGGCCATCTTTGTGAAAAGAAACCGTCCGTCATTAAACAGGGGTGGAGGCCTCCGGGTTCAACTGTCCCCCTCTTACAATGCTGTGATTGCTAGTATCACTCAGCCCTCTGTGAACAGTAAACAGCCATCAGTGTGCTAATGATCCATTGTTAGGCTGATGGTCCTTCTTGAGCATGTGATCAGCTGGTTTTGGTTGTCAGCAGCAAACTGGTTGATCCACTCTGAGAAGGTGCTATTTAAGAGACTGAGCTGAAAACAGCACCTCAGACTGAGGAAGTCTCTTGGATGAGAGACAAAATGTTTCTACATTTTTTTGCTTTGTTTTGTTTTTCTGAATGTCCAGAGGACCAGATTCAACTTTTTTGGATAAAACATAATTAGTTACTTTATTGTACATGCAACTGTCTCTTTATTGCAACTTTTTCTTTATTTTGTGTTGTTACCTTACACATTTTTTTTCTCACTTGCTCTGGAACAAGGCGTACGCATTCTCTTCCCTCTCCCTGTTCTCCTGCTTTTTTTGCTCTCTGTGTATTAGAGCTCCTATTTTTACACATCTTTAGAAATGAAAACTACTGTTATGGATCTACCATACCATACCAGCTTTATTTATAGAGCACTTTAAACAACCAAAGGACCAAAGTGCTGTACACACAACAAAACAATCATACAGTCAGATAAGAAAAATGATTAAAAGTCACATAATAAAAGTTGTGTAAAAAACAATCAGATAATACAAGCAATTAAAATGATTAAAAGTCAAAATCTCACATGGTGTCAAAGGCCATGGAGAAGAGATGGTTTTAGGAAGGGATTTAAAAACCAAAAGGGAAGAGGCCTGTCTCATGTTCAAGGGAAGGTCATTCCACAGTTTAGGAGCTGCCACAGCAAAAGCACGGTCTCCCCTGAGTTCCGATCTGACCAACTGGACTTTCAACGCAAATGACAAAATCTTTTTAACAACGCGACAGGGTCCTGGAGAACTCTGTCTGCCCAGTCGACATGTATGCAGCTGGATGTCTTTGGGGAAGTGGAATGTGATGTGTCTATCTCTGCTGTCGATCGAGGATGCCAAAATTGCATATAATTGGATTTATGATAACAGGTTTCCTGTTTTTGGAATTGTCTGGTTCCTGGTTTATCAACATACAAAGAATATGGCGCAGCTAATCTAGCCTGGTCAGGCTGCTGCCGTCTGGTTTGTGCTTTGAGGACTCAAAATAAGCTGATTTATGAGTTAAATTGTAAGATGGAAGTGATTTATGAGAATCGCAGGCCACTTACAGCTTTGGAACTCGCCAGCATGTTGGAACGACCTTGGAGGGGCTCGTAAGCACGGACCAGTAGAACGCATCCTAATCTGGCCATGTCGGATTTTGGAAATACCAGTAAGACTCGAGGCTAACAAGAAAAATAGTCTACCCGGGAAAAAAAACCACTGTCGGAGAGACAGTCAGACGCACATCTGAGCCGTGCGCTGTTTGTACCAATAGTTTTCGAGTGGCGGGGGTGCGTTCAGCATGAAGGAAGAGGCTGACTTTAGCTTTTTAGCTAGTGCACCTTCATTGCGAGCCGCTAGTTTAGCGTTACGTCAGTGCCGATAAGTGGTTGGGGGTGGGGGGTGGGGTTCAGTAGACGGGACGCTCGGTTCTGTTGACGGGGCGGGGCGCCCTGCTTGTATAATGGTAGGGGAAACACTGACCACTATCCTCTCCTCGTGGCTTTGTCCCTTTTTCTATCTAACAAATGTGTTCTGAAAAGGATAAGAGGCCGCACTCTCAAAGAGCAGCAGCTACGTGAACTCCGCCCATCTTTCGGACTACTGCATGGACATATTCTCGCTGTATCTCGGTACAATCATAATAAAGCTTATTTTGATTCCGATAAATTTTGCACATTTTGTATCCTTAGGTTTTCACCTATTTGTAAATTTGTATTTGTAAATATTTTTATCCATTGGTGCTCCAGTTTCCTCCCACAGACCAAAAACATGCATGTTAGGCTGACTGGTAACTCTAAATTGTCCCTAGGTGTGAGTGAGAGAGCGAATGGTTGTTTGTCTCGTTTGTCTCTATTGTGTCCCTGTGATGGACTTGCGACCCGTCCAGGGTGTCCCCCGCCCCTCGCACAGTGATTGCTGGACATGGGCACCAGCGACCCTCATGACCTAAAATGGAAGAAGCGGGTAAAGATGATGGATGGATGATGGATGGATGATGGATGGATGGATGGATGGATGGATGATGGATGGATGATGGATGGATGATGGATAGATGATGAATGGAGGATGGATGATGGATGGAGGATGGATGGATGATGGATGGATGGAGGATGGATGATGGATGGAGGATGGATGATGGCTGGATGGATGGATGGATGATTGATGGATGGATGGATGGATGGATGGAGGATGGATGATGGATGGAGGATGGCTGGATGGATGGATGATGGCTGGTTGGATGGATGGATGATGGATGGATGATGG
>NC_056508.1:2667080-2675309 GCF_014905685.2 Nematolebias whitei | reverse complement strand
GGATGATGGCTGGTTGGATGGATGGATGATGGCTGGTTGGATGGATGATGGATGGATGATGGATGGCTGGATGGATGGATGGCTGGATGGATGGTAAAATTTTGGAACAGCTTGGAGTTAGCTCTGCTTGTCATTTATTGTGGACAACAAAGAATTTCATTTCTCAGGGCAACATTTCCAATTGTGCATGACAGTAAACTCTTGGTATCTTTTGTATCCTTAAATCGTTTGAGTCCCCTATCCAGCAGTGATTGGGTTGTGATGACAGAGTAGATCCATACTACTAAAACTGTTAATACCATTATAAATACTGTAGAAATAGTAAGGATTCAGCCACGTCCACTAGTAAGGACTGGCGTCATGTCCAAGGTGTACCTTGATCATTGACTGCTGGAGATATTCCCCAGCTTTGTGCAATCCTAAAGGGGAATATGTGGTTTCAAAAAGTGGATGGATGAGGCTGTACAGAATAAGGTTGGGTGAATGAACTAGATTCCTTGAGGACAATTAATAGACGTGGTCTGTCTCGTATCCCTGTGAAATGATATATGCTGCTCAAAAACTACTTAAGTGTGGTCCTGACCTCTGTCTCATACCTGTAACTTAGCTTATAATTTGTACATGATTGTGACCGTTACCATTTGCCAATATGTGTACTTTTTTTGTTTTTTCAATTCGACCTTTATTTATACAGGTTAGTCTCTCTGAACCTGGACGATTCATTTACAAGAGAGACTTGTTTAAAGACGTGTTGGTTCTGATATGTTGACAGAAAGATAATCAATAAAAACATGTTTAAAAAATGGGTGGATGCTGCAATTCGTAGCATTGTATTATAAATGCTGATGTATTGATACTGCATGGGGACAAAACTCATGCTGCTGACTTCTCTATGCAACAATTAGAGGTTTTAATGGTTCTAGTTGCACATTTAATACTTATTTTTAAAATACTGTGGTTATATTGATTATTGTCATACTGTATTTCATGGCATATCATTTATGTAACCAACCAATTATCTTTGTCTCTGTGATCCAGTTCCCCCAGTGATTGTGAAGGAATGGGTCTGTGGTAAGGCCAAGTCAGCCTTGACTCCAGAGCTGGTTCCGGCCCTGTGTTTTCGAGAGTGGACCTGCCCCAACCTGCGACGGCTATGGTTGGGTCGTGCCAGCGAAGACCGGTCCAGGCGAACCAGAGCCTTCCTGGCATGTCTCCGCTCTGACTGCCCAGCCCTCCTAAACCCAGCACAAGTCCCGCAGCATCTCCTGCTCATGTGCTGCGTGCTCAGGTAGCATCACTTCCGTATTTCTGTGATGCCATGTGGACTTGTGTGTGTCTATAAATGGTAAACCCTAGAGGTGTAACGGTACGCTAAAATCACATTTCGGTTCAGTTTCAAGGAGGCCTCGGTTCATTTTCGGTACAAAAAATACAAAATGAAGACTTACAAAACGTTTATTTTGAAAATATGCCAAGTAAACAATACGTTTGTATAAAAATAAATAAAGCGACCCATTTGGATGATATTTTAAATAAACACTCTTTACAATAAATAAACTATTCTAAGAATAATAAAAATCTTAATAAATACAACAAGAGTCAGAACCAGAACAATAAGCAACAACAGACAGTTTACAATCTTAACTAGTCAAGTTTAAGTTTTTGGTCAAAAAGACCAACTTGTCCACATTTTCTCCTAAAATCACAGATCTAGTTGCAGTGAATATCTCTGAACATCTCCAGCGGTGGAGGAAACCTCTCACTAGCAACAGTAGCAGGAATAAAGAGGTAGAGCTTTGATCGTTTTCAGTGTGGCTGCATTTGGCCTCATTATTAGTCACAGCCTCTCGGAGCTGCTCCCACAGGTGGAACAGGTCCCTGGAAAAGTTCACAGTTCACTCATCACACACTTCTTAGCTGGAGGTGATCTCTGGTGGACTTCCCTGAAGAGGAGGAAGACTCAGCTGCTGTCTCTGTCCCAGACTGGAAATAAAACACAAAGAGGTAAAAAAAAAAAAAAAAAGTTAATAAGATTATAATTTTAAATTTAAAAAAGTTAATTAGATAATAATAATAAAAGAACAATACCTCTTCTTGAACAGTTGTTATGAGGTGGTTGAATCTCTTGTTCATCATCATCATCATCTGGTCCAGGGCTTGTTGATGATCAGTTTTATCTTTTTCATAAAGTGCTGCTACAACTTTTTGGTTGAAGTGTTGACGTGATGTCGTAGCGGGGCTCAATAACTTTAAAGTCGGTGCATCAACAACAGAAATGTAGATCCAGAGCTTTAAAACCTCCTACATCTTGTGTTGTTGCTCTGGACTGATGTGAATGACCTGATAAAGGTTGTTTAAATGCTGCTGTCATCGCTCTTTGAACCAACTGTAGAAGACACGTTCACGTTCGGATGATGTCGTTTCAAGAGCGTTAACAAGTTCGACGTGTTGCTGCTGCAGATCCAATCTCTGTGAAACAACGTCGACACAAAGCTTTGATTTGTTCACTTGTCTTTTAACAAGAAAGACATAATGCTCCCAAACAGGAGACCACAACAACATGCTAGAATGCTAATGCTACGTGTGCTGCAAGATAACAGCACCGTGCTGAAACACACTGAGGAACTTTAGTTCCACGGTCCATAATCTCTCGTTAATAAATTTTATTGAGTGAAAAAACAACCGAAACGGTTCAATACACCCACGTGTACCGTTACACCCCTAGTAAAACCCATAGTAAAATGGTAAATGGACTGAACTTACCATATTTTTCGGCCTGTAAGTTGCAGTTTTTTTGCATAATTTACATGCCCTGCAACTTATACCCCAAAGCGACTTATTTATGGATTTTTTCTCATCTTTATAAACCAATTTTTGGCTGAGATATGACCATTTTCATTCATTCTGACTGAACAAATTGAACATTACCATTTTCAACCGCTAGATGGCAGTCGAGTTATATGGCATGCCGTTGTGTCATGTATTAGGTCAAAGTGCTATTAATGACACATTTGGCTTGCCATAGCCTGCCACCTTCTTTCTGCTCGCTGTTTGCATCAACCCTCAAATCATGTTCATTTTGCTGCGCCGCCCTGGTGAAATGCAGCTTTAAGCATCAAAGCACATGAAGTAAAAGTTCAACTGAGACACACCTTTGCTATAATTTAGAGCAAACAAACATCTGTTTTAGGTGCTTATCTTGTTAAACTTCGAAGAAATGCACAGCGAGTCCTCCTTCATGATTTGCTCCGTCTGCATGCTCCTGGAGCACTGAGTAGGGGGAATCTCTGTGTCTTTCATTCGATTCAAAATTGATTTTTCGATTCAGAAACGATTTTTTTATTGAAATGGTCATAAATTTTGTTTCAATTATGTAACTGACAAACTGAAAAGATTAAACAACAATGTAAACAGAACATTTATTTAAAACAATAATTTTAGGTTCTTTACTGCATCAAATCTTTTTGCATCATTTTATATTTATACCTAAAATAGGAAACAGTATAGAAGTAAAAAAAAAATCTGTAACTTAAATTACCAGTATTAGGTTAGCTTAGTTGCCTGGATTTTTATAAAATAAATCAAAATCTACGAACAAATAATTCATCCATCCATCATCTTTATCCACTTCTTCCTTTTCGAGTCACTGGTATCACTGGTTCCCATATCAGCCATCACTGTGTGAGAGGCGGGGGACACATGGACAGGTCTCCAGTCCATCACAGACAAATAATTCAAAATATATAAATATAAAAGTAAACAGACTTCATCCTACCATAGTACATTAAACTTTAACTCAACATAAAGTACAGACTTCAGTTATTTTTAATCATATTGCTCTAACGTTTGTTATATTTTCAAAACTTAACCTAATATGAAACATACAGACTTCAGTCTTAACCATATTGATTCTTGTTTAGTAAATCTTTAACTAAATTTAAAAACCTGTGCAAGTTTGCACAAAATCTCTTCTGAACTATAATTTATAAATCAAACTGTCTCATTTAGAACTGGCTCCAGATGTTTCTCATCTCTCCAACCTGTTAAAAAGACAAATTACATAAAGTTTGTTGAACAACTTGTCTATAAGTTTTAGTTTAATATGAGAAATAACAGTTTCCTTTGATCTGCAGCTGCATCAGAGCTTCTCCCATCCGTTGTTTCATGGTGAAGTTGTGGAGCTGCTTCATCACAAAAAAATAAAATCTGCGTGAAGGAATAACGTACATTGGACCCATCGTATTAAAATAAAGCTGAACCCGTCACCTTCACTGAGCTGTCTGATCATAAATCCTTAGTGATGCAGCAGGAGATGGAGAGGGAACTCTTCACAGCCTTTGGAGAATCAGCTGGAAGTTTGTTGCAGAGTTCACTGGTCGCTGCTTCACTTTCATCTTCCGTGAATTTTGTCTTCTATCCAAAATACTGTCCCGCAATTTTATTTTACACTTCTTGTAAACAACTGTGTTCTGGTGAAGCTCTGTCTCCCCCGGAGCATTGTAGGATCTGAAATGATTTTTAAAGACGAAGCAGCGGCTTGAATCGTGCTGTCTCCCTCCTCCATGCTAGCAGGCTCCATTCAGATAAAGGGAGCTAGCTAACTAGCTGCTGTACGGTGGCCTACACGGCTCAATTCTACGGCGGCCGAGCGGACACGTAATGTGATATGCAGTACGCTCGGGAGTAAGAGCAGAAAAAATATAAAACTTAGAACGCATTTTAAAATTGATTTATGGGCCTTTAGAATCGATTCAGTATTGCCAGGATTAAGAATCTAGATTATTTTAAAAATCTTATTTTTTCTGCACCCCTACACCGAGGCAGCAAATACTTTTGAAATGCAGCTGATTTGACCGTCAAAGTGCATTCATTAAGCAAAAGTTAGACTGAGACACATCTTTGCTATAATTTCGAGCAAACAAATCATTTTAATTGCTAATCTTGTTAAATTCTTGTTAAAGTCCTCACGTGCACGCTCCCGCAGCTGCCATTTGGCAGCCAATTGACTTTGGCACAACACCGGCCCACATTTCCGGGTTGTCAGTGGTGACGCACAATAAATACAAAGTTTTTATGGATTTTTCCACTTTATTAGACATATTTGGAATGATGAGATTTGTAGGGCGGTGCAACGTGTGTATGGCAGAAAACACGTTATATAATGCCTTTTTAACCTTATTAAGACATTCAAAGCGCTACAATATGTGTCCCCATTTACTCATTCACACAACACTCTACTATATCTGTGCAAAGACTAATCAGAGCTTTATCACATTCAAACACTGATGGGACACACATCAGAGGCAACGAGGGGTTCAGTGTCTTGCCCAGGGACACTTCAGCATGTGACTGCTGGTGGAATCGAACCCCCAACTGTCCCATTGGAGGACGACTGCTCTAGCCACTCAACCACAGCTGCCTCATAGTAAGATACTGTTTTCTGTTCCTCTTAGGTATATGATGCAGTGGCCTGGTGGAAGGATCCTCCAGAGACACGAGCTTGACGCCTTCCTGGCCCAAGCTGTTTCCAGTCAGCTCTATGAACCTGACCAACTCCAGGAACTCAAGGTGACACTCATACGTTTTTGTGAATAAATTGAGTTCATCTGTGCAGAAACACTTAAGTTCAGTAACAAAAAATTACTTTGTTTTGTTTCATGTTTTAAATACTGTGAAAACTGTGAAACCTTTTCTGTTGATTTGTGGTGCGGGAAAAATGTTGATGGTAATTACATATCACATCAGATGTGTAATTTAGCATGTACCAAAGTTAAGTCAGGTCCTCTGGACGGATAAAAAAAAGAACTTGAGAAATGTTTTGTCTCTCATCCGAGAGACTTCCTCATTCTGAGGTGCTGTATTCAGCTCAGTCTCTTAAATAGCACCTTCTCAGAGTGAGCATGTATCAGGATATATTTAAAAGAGTTCCTGTTGCATCTTCCACTCCTCTATGTGAACGATAAGCAAATTGAAGTGGGTCCAAATGATCTTCAACTTTTGACAAGAGGGTCTTCCGAACCAGTTTTTCAAATGACTTCATAACTAAAGAAGTCAGGGCAACAGGCCTGAAGTCGTTCAGGGACTGAGCAGTCTTGGTTTTTGGTATTGGAACCATGACAGAGTCTTTCCAGAGCTGTGGGACCGTACAGGTTTGGAGAGACATTAAAAAGAAAACAGAAAATATCAGCAAGCTGCAGGGCACAGTTCTTAAGAATATGACCCCCTATGCCATCAGGACCTGGATATCCTGATGCATGCTCAATAATTCAGGTAGAAAAATCTAAAAAAGTTAAATCTGGTCCTCTGGACATTCAAAAAAACAAAACCCAAAACAAAGCATAACAACAAAAAATGTAGAAACGTTTCGTCTCTCATCCGAGAGACTTCCTCATTCTGAGGTGCTGTATTCAGCTCAGTCTCTTAAATAGCACCTTCTTAGAGTGGATCAACCAGTTTTGCTGCTGACAACCAAAACCAGCTGCTCACATGCTCAAGGAGGACCATCAGCCTAACAATGGATCATTAGCACCTGATGGCTGTTTACTGTTCACAGAGGGCTGAGTGATACTAGCAATCACAGCATTGTAAGAGGGGGACAGTTGAACCTGGAGGCTCCACCCCTGTTTAATGATGGATGATTTCAGAGGTTCTGAAAAGAGATCCAGGAAGTGGTTACAAGAAGAAATTGATAGATTGCCTGAAAATTTTGGAGCAGGACAAGGCTATTGACCGTTTTCTGTACCACAGACTGTACCCAGGGGAGGCCACACCTAGTCTGTATGGTTTACCTAAAATCCACAAACAAGGAGTACCTTTAAGACCAATCGTTAGCATGATTAACTCTGTCACTTACAATGTTTCCAAATATCTGGCGTCTGTACTCATCCCTTTAGTTGGCAGCTCAGAACACCACATACAGAACACCATGGACTTTGTGGATAAGGTGAGGGATGTCATCATGGAGACTGATGAAACAATGGTCTCTTTTGATGTCACATCACTCTTTACGTGCATTCCTGTTGATGATGCAGTAGAGGTGGTCAGTTTAAGATTAAAATCAGACACCACTCTGAGCAGCAGGACCACGCTTTCCACAGAACAACTGTGTCAACTCTTGAAACTCTGCCTGCAGTCAACCTACTTCACATATGGGGAGCAATATTATAGGCAGAAACATGGGTGTGCTATGGGGTCTCCAGTTTCTCCTATTGTTGCCAACCTGTACATGGAGGAGGTAGAAAAGAGAGCCTTGACGTCCTTTTCAGGGACACCACCAAGTCATTGGTTCAGGTATGTTGAAGACACCTGGGTTAAAATTAAATCTCAGGAAGTCCAACATTTTACTGACCACATCAACTCTGTGGATAAATACATCAAGTTCACACGAGAAGATGTAAAAAATGGCAAGTTTGCTTTCTTGGACTGTGAGGTCTTAGTCTCTGATAGAGGACATTTGCAAACTGAGGTGTACCGCAAACCCACCCACACAGACCAGTATTTGCAGTTTGACTCCCATCACCCTTTGGAGCACAAGTTAGGAGTCATCAGGACTCTGTACCACAGAGCAGACGGCGTCCCCACTAGCTCAGGAGCCAGGCAGAAGGAGAAATCCTACACAAGACAGGCTCTAGAGCAATGTGGATATCCTAACTGGGCCTTCCTGAAAGCAGAGAAGAAACCCAAACAGGACTCCAGTCAGCCAACAGGTGAAAAGGAGGAACCCAGACCCAGACCAGTGGTCATTCCATATGTTGAGGGAGTATCAGAGAAACTGAGACGTTTATTTTCTAAACATAACGTCCCAGTGGCTTTTAAACCCCAAAATACATTAAAGACTGGTTCATCCCAAAGATCCAGTCCCCCGGCACAAACAGAGTAATGTTGTGTATGCTGTTCAGTGTCAGGAGGGTGATCAGTCTTACATCGGGGAAACTAAACAGCCACTGGCCAAAAGGATGGACCAGCACAGAAGATCAACATCATCAGGCCAGGACTCTGAGTTCTACACTCATCTCCAGGCCAGCGGTCACTCTTTCAGGGATGAAGATGTTCACATCCTGGACAGAGAGGAACGATGGTTTGAGAGAGGAGTAAAGGAGGCCATCTTTGTGAAAAGAAATCGTCCATCATTAAACAGGGGTGGAGGCCTCCGGGTTCAACTGTCCCCCTCTTACAATGCTGTGATTGCTAGTATCACTCAGCCCTCTGTGAACAGTAAACAGCCATCAG
>NC_056508.1:2663434-2666980 GCF_014905685.2 Nematolebias whitei | reverse complement strand
CTATTTAAGAGACTGAGCTGAATACAGCACCTCAGACTGAGGAAGTCTCTTGGATGAAAGACGAAACGTTTCTACATTTTTTTTTTTTTTTTTTTTTTTTTTTTTTTGAATGTCCAGAGGACCAGATTTAACTTTTTTAGATCAGGACCTGGACTTTTCCTTTCTTTAGTCTTTTGAAACATGTTAACCGCACTTCCAATATCAATATTCACTGCTGCACCTGACGACGTTTCTTTAAAAACAGAAAGCTCCTCTGTAAAATCATTAGTGTTAAAACGATTGTAAAATGAATTAAAATCATTTGACAGTTCCAAGGCAGATGAGGAGTTAAGAGTAATGTGAGTTTCCTTACTGGGCATCCCCATCATAGACTTAACACCCTCCCACGCCAGCTGGGAGTTATTGGACCTGAACATATTTTCCACCCTCTCTTTATAGTTTATTTTAGCTACTTTTAATTCTTTCCTCACTTGTTTTTTAGTATATGGTATTGAGTTAAATCCCCCTTTTTCAAGCTAATGTTGTGTAAATTTATTGGGGTTTTTTTTAACTGATTTGGAGATCCAAGGTTTATTGTTAGCAAAGATTGTGACAGATTTCCTGGGAATGACTGATCCCTCACAAAAATTAACATAAGAGGAAATTATGTCAGTAAGTTCCTCTAAATTATTGCATGTTCTTATAAACAAATCCCAGTCTGTGCAGCTAAAACAGTCTTGAAGATTCTGGATGGACTCTTCCACCAAACCCGAACCAAACGTTGCTCTGGCTTGTGTTTCCTCAGGACGGGTTTGTAGTGTGGGACCAAATAGACAACGTTGTGGTCTGATGAACCTAGCGGGGCTCTGCTCAGGGATTTAAAAGCATCTTTCACAGTTCCGTAACACAGGTCCAAACATTTGGTAAGTCGAGTGGGGCACGTCACATACTGATAAAAATTCCCAAGTGACTTTCCGAGTCTGCAGTGGTTAAAATCCCCCATAATAAGGTTAGGAGCATCCGGTGAGATCTTCTGAAACTGCTGCACTGTTTTTAGCAAAGCCTGAGTTGCTAGCTCCGTGTTAGCCTTAGGGTGGATGTAAATGAGTGTTATAAAAAGCTGTGGGAATTCCCTTGGCAGGTATAACGGGCGGAGAGACACAGACAAAAGTTCGATGTCTGGCGTGCACATCGTCTCCCTGATGATAACCGTGTTACACCACTTTTTATTAACGTACAGGCACAGTCCTCCACCAAGTGATTTACCTGTCCTGGTGGGGTCTCTGTCCTAACGAATGGGCTCCTCGAAGCCTTCGATCTCCAGGTCCGATGGTTGGTCGTTGTTCTTGAGCCAAGTTTCTGTCAGTGCCAGAACACAGGCACTTTTAGACTCCTCCAGAAACTTCACGTTAGCCTGAAGCTCGTCGATTTTGCCGCAGAGTGACTGCACATTTGCCAGCATGACGGTTGGAAGCAGCATATGAGCAAGACCCACCCCCGCTTCAGCCTCTGCCGAGCACCACCACGTCTTCCCCACTTCCTTACGCCTGGCTGCTTCTGCTCCCAGCACCGGTCTTTAGTTGAGGTCCCTGTCCGGAGGATGTCTGCTGGAAAAACTGCAGAGGGTTCCACAGCGCCTGCTCCAGAGTCCCGCATCAGGAGCAGAAACTCCCGGCTATACTGCAGCCGCGTATGGTCCACACAGAGTCCGGCAAAAAATTGACAAACAAGTGCGAAAAGCACCAAAAAATAAACAACACAAGGATAGTCCATGGTTATTCCTACCACCATATGCAGAAAAAAATACAAAAAGGGACAGGAACAAAGAAAATGATCAACAAACATACACAGCACTCGCCCTACTGCTGCTTGTCGCAATAACCAGCGCCACCAACATTATTATCAAAATTTTCATTTTTATTCTTCTATTTCATAATTTTTTTAATTTGTAACGGCTTATTTATTTCATAATGACTCTTTTCAGATGAATGACTTCAGCTCTCAATCAAAGTCAGTGGTTTGGACGTGCACGCCCACTGTCTGATCCTTCACATCTTCTGTTAGTTTTCCTGCTCAGTGGTACAGCTAGCATTGCAGCTAGCAGCAACTTGCTATGTGAACAGTCATGAAGGATGCAGAGTTGCATGAACTTCCTGCAGCTCAGGTAACTTTAGCAGATCAAACTGAGAGGATTACGTTCACAGAAGATACAAGTGTCTTGAGAAAATGTGATCGACTGCCAAAAATCAAAATTGAGCCGCGCCGCAGGAGCGCACACGATAACGGGCATGGAATCGCGCACGGGAGGACTCACTGTTTAAGGGTGCATTCACACCAGCCCTGTTAAGTCCGCTTTAATCGAACTCTAGCTCGTTTTCCTAGAAAGTCCGGTTTGTTTAGGGAGGTGTGAACACGCCATCGAACTCTGTCACGGAACAAAAAGGCGAACTCTGGCCCGGGCTAAAACCTAGGTCTCGGTCCGGTAGAAGAGAACTCCAGCATGAGTCGAGTGCAGTGTGAATGTAAACAGACCGGGCCCTGCTCCACAAGCAGGAAGTGGAGTACAGCGCAGGACAAACAAACACACATTTCTCTTAGCTCATATGGAGCCGTCAGCTGACTTGTGTGAAAAACAATATTCTCCATGGTCTTCTGTCTCATCTTCTGCTCATGCCGAGTCCATTGTTGAAAAATGACAAAATATAACTCCTAAAACTTGATGCCACTCTGTTTTTGTTTTTATTTCCAGAAGAAGAAGACGTGTCTTCAGAGGTTTTTGTGTCGTTTCTTTCATTAGTTCTTGGTGCAGCGCCCCCACAGGCGAGCGGGGGAATAGGTTGGTTCAACAGGTTGACTCGACTGCACAGTGCAGTGTGAATGCAAACGCACCAGCTCAAATGTAACAAAATGTCATGAATATTGGTCCCGAACCGAACAGAGTGTACCGGACTATCAGGTGTGAAAATTTCAATTCAATTCAGTTTATTTATATAGCGCCAAATCACAACAAAGTTGTCTCAGGGCACTTTACATGAGACATTTACATACATAAAGTCAGAGTTTCTTTATTGTCATTCGCACCTCATGTGGTACATGTGGTGGAGCGAAATTATGTACACGGGGTCCCAGTTACATCCAACAATAAAATGTATAAGAAAAACAGTAATAACATCTAAGATATGAACTAAGAAAAACATCAACTAAATATACACTAAGCACTCATAACATAAAACATTGAACATCAGCACAAACATGAACATGAGTCTGTGAGCAGATGTGCACGCATGAACACATCAACATTGAAACAGATCAGCAGCAACATGAAACAGATCAGCAGCAACATGATATGGTTTTTCACAGTGATTATTCTGGTTAGAGATTCATGAGTCTAACAGCCTCAGGGTAGAAGCTGTTCCTCAGTCTAGTGGTTCTACACTTAATGCTCCTTAACCTCCTTCCTGAGGGGAGTGGGGCAAAAAGTGTGTGTGCTGGGTGGGTGGGGTCCTTCATGATGCAGGTGGCCCTCTTCCTGCATCTGGAGGTGTAGATGTCTGTGATGGTGGGGAG
>NC_056508.1:2662376-2663334 GCF_014905685.2 Nematolebias whitei | reverse complement strand
TTGAAACAGATCAGCAGCAACATGATATGGTTTTTCACAGTGATTATTCTAGTTAGAGATTCATGAGTCTAACAGCCTCAGGGTAGAAGCTGTTCCTCAGTCTAGTGGTTCTACACTTAATGCTCCTTAACCTCCTTCCTGAGGGGAGTGGGGCAAAAAGTGTGTGTGCTGGGTGGGTGGGGTCCTTCATGATGCAGGTGGCCCTCTTCCTGCATCTGGAGGTGTAGATGTCTGTGATGGTGGGGAGACTGATTCCAACAGATTTCTGTGCAGCCTTCACCACTCTCTGCAAAGCTTTTCTTTCTGCAGCTGTGCAGCCTCCATGCCACACATTGATGCTCGAGCACAGGATGCTCTCCACTGCACACCTGTAGAAGGAGGTGAGGACTGAGCTTCCCAGACCAGCTCGCCTCAGCCGTCTGAGGAAGTAGAGTCTCTGATGAGCTTTCTTGATCAGGCTGGTGGTGTTGTTGCTCCAGCTGAGGTTGTCATTCATGTGTACACCCAAGTACTTGTAGCTGGAGACCACTTCCACCGCAGATCCTCTTATGTTCAGGGGGGTGTAGGTGTTTTTGTTCCTTCTGAAGTCCACAATCATCTCCTTTGTCTTCTTCACATTGATGTGAAGGTTATTCTCTCTGCACCAGCTCTCCAGGTGTTCCACCTCTTGCCTGTAGCTGGACTCATCATTGTTTGTGATGCATCCCACCACCGCTGTATCATCTGCAAACTTTACAATGTGACAGCCTGGATGGGTAGCTGCACAATCATATGTGAGCAGAGTAAACAGAAGGGGGCTCAACACACATCCCTGAGGAGAGCCAGTGCTGAGGGTTATGGTGGAGGAGGAGAGGTTGTGGATCCTCACTAACTGTGGTCTGTTTGTTAAAAAGTCTAGTACCCAGTTGCAGATGGAGGGGCTTAGTCCTAGTGTGGATAGTTTGTCCATCAGGGTTTG
>NC_056508.1:2654577-2662276 GCF_014905685.2 Nematolebias whitei | reverse complement strand
TTTTTTTTCTAAGGGAGAGCCCAGACACCATACGGACAAAACTCATTTCGGCTGCTTGTATCCGTGATCTCGTTCTTTTGGTCACAACCCAAACCTAGATGAGGGTAGGAATGTAGGTCAACCAGTAAATTGAGAGCTTCACCTTTTGACTCAGCTCTCTCTTCACCACGACAGAAACGACTGAAACTGGCTCCTTGGTTCAATTCTGAGTTACGTACTTTAAAGCAGGCATCACCAGGAGAGGAAATGGCGCTCTACTAATGTTGAAGAATTTTATTTAACTTGGAAAGATAGTCTGCTAACATATAAAAAAGCTCTCTGTAAAGCTAGAACTTTATATTACTGATCCTTAATAGAGAATAAAAATAACCCTAGGTTTCTGTTTAGTACTATTGATAGACTAATTAAAAGTCCCATTTCTGTTGAACCATGTATCCCTACAACTATAAGTAGTGATGACTTCATGAGATTCTTTATAAATAAAATTATTTCAATTAGAGAGAAAATTCAAACCATCCTTCCTTCTACTGTCTCTAGTCCCCTGTCAAATGAGGCAACTTTAAAAATTTCACTGGAGCCTGATTTGTGTTTGGACAGTTTTTGTCCTGTTGAGCTCTGAATTGTCAAAAATAATAACCTCATCCAAACCATCCACATGCCTGCTAGATCCCATCCACATGCCTGCTAGATCCCATCCCAACCAGACTGTTTAAAGAGGTATTTCCACTAATTAATGTCCACATTTTGGATCTACTTAATTTGTCTTTAATAAATGGTTATGTACCACAGCGCTTTAAGGTTGCTGTAATTAAACCTTTACTTAAAAAGTCTGATCTTGATTCAGAAATTCTGTCCAACTATAGACCTATATCTAATCTAATTTTCATCTCAAAAATTCTAGAGAAAATAGTTTCAGGTCAGTTGCGTGAACATCTACAAAGAAATGATCTGTTTGAAGAATTTCAGTCAGGGTTTAGAGCTCATCATAGCACAGAAACAGCACTAGTAAAAGTCACTAATGATATTCTCATGGCCTCAGACAATGGACTTGTGTCTCTACTGGTCCTGTTAGACCTCAGTGCTGCATTTGATACAGTTGATCACAATATTTTACTACAGAGACTTGAATATGATATTGGGATTACAGGAACGGCTCTAAAGTGGTTTAAACCATATCTATCTGATAGATTCCAGTTTGTAAATGTAAATAATAAATCTTCTTCATACACCAAAGTTAGTCATGGAGTTCCTCAGGGCTCAGTGCTTGGGCCAATACTCTTTACTTTATATATGCTTCCATTAGGTAAAATTATTAAACAGCATGGGATAAATTTTCATTGTTATGCTGATGATACACAATTACATTTGTCCATTAAACCCAATGAATCCAATCAGCTACTTAGACTACAAGCATGTCTTAAAGACAAAAAAACCTGGATGACCCTTAATTTTCTCCTGTTGAACAGACAAGACTGAGGTTTTGGTTTTTGGACCTGAGCACCTTAGGAATGAATTTTTCAGTCTTTCTCCCTCCTTAGATGCATTAATCTGTCCTCCAGCTCTAATGATAAAAATCTTGGTGTTATTTTCGATCAGGACATGTCTTTTATCCCCCACATTAAAAACGTTACTAGAACCTCCTTCTTCCACCTGCGTAATATCACTAACATTAGAAACATCTGATCTAAAGATGATGCAGAAAAACTGGTCCATGCATTTGTCACGTCTAGACTGGACTATTGCAATGGTTTATTATCTGGGTGTCCAAATACTTCTTTAAAACGTCTTCAGTTGATCCAAAATGCTGCTGCCAGAGTCTTAACTGGAGTTACTGGGAGAGATCATATCTCTCCAGTTTTAGCTTCTCTCCATTGGCTCCCTGTCAAATCCAGAATAGAATTCAAAATCCTACTTCTAACCTACAAAGCTCTCAACAACCTGGCTCCATCTTATATTACAGATCTTATAGTTCCATATTTTCCTAACAGAGCACTTCGCTCTCAGACTGCAGGTTTACTTGTGGTTCCTAGAATTTACAAAAACAGAATGGGAGGCAGATCTTTTACTTATCAGGCTCCTCTCTTGTGGAACCAACTTCCAATCTCTGTCCGTGAGGCTGACACATTATCCAGTTTTAAAACTAGGCTTAAGACATTCCTTTTTGATAAATCCTATAGTTAGGGTCAGCTTGGGTTTCCTGAGTTGTACCTTAGTTATGCTGCTATAGGCTTAGACTGCTGGAGGACAAACTGACCACAATTTTCACTCTACTTCTGTCTTTACTTACTCTGGTCAACCTGTTTTGTATTTGTAATTATTTTTTTCTATCCTTAACACGTGTTTTTTTGTCTTTCAGATACACCTGGACCTACCATTCTGTGTTGGTCTGTCTCTCCTCCCTGTCCTTTCAACCAGCCGGTCAAAGCAGATGGCCGCTTGTTCTAAGCCTGGTTCTGCTGGAGATTTCTTCCTTTCAAAAGGGAGTTTTTCCTTTCCACTGTTGCCACTGTGCTTTCTTAGAATAGGAGACTGCAACAAAGCCAAGATTCAACTTGTCTACTGGATTCCTTAGATAGAGAACTTTACTAATTGGCTTTTATTCTTTATTTTTTATATTATTACTTTTATATATATATTTTTTTTTTCGCCAAGATGGCCGCGCTCAGAGCAGTTGCAGCTTCACAGGCTCCCGGTACCATCCCAGTTTTTAGAAGTTTTGATATTGACTCTGTGCCTGACTCCGCGCAATTTATGCGTGTGAACTATAGCCGAACCGAACTGATGAGAATAGGAGCGGATTTGCCACGAAATATAGCAGAAATCAGCAACAAACTCAAAGCTACGCTCGGCAGAATGCAGATCTTAAAGTCATCTACCTGGAAGCTGCAGCAGAGGCGTTCCAGTGGGCAGAAGAGGAAGCGCTGCTCCCGGCTTAAGAGGAGAGGATGTCGGGCGGGGGTTATGGTGAGGCTACGAGCTAACGCTAAAGCCGGTAAACTTCCCATGCCGTCTCTCTTTCTGTCGAATGTCCGCTCGTTGGACAACAAGGTGGATTTACTTCGTCTGAGAGCGGGCGCCTCAGAAGAGATGAAGAAGTGTGCAGCGCTTTGCCTCACGGAAACGTGGATTACAAGCGAAACGCCGGACACAGTCTTCCAGCTGGATGACAGACTTTTTTTTCGAGCGGACCGCTGCAGCGAGCTAAGGGGGAAATCACGGGGAGGCGGAGTGTGCATTTACGCGAGTAAAAGTTGGTGCACGAACTGTACTGTTGTTAATAGCTCATGCTCGAAGGCTTTGGAGCAAATAACAGTGAAATGCCGGCCACATTATCTACCCCGAGAGTTCACGTTGACTTTTATCACAGTTGTTTACATTCCTCCGGACACTAATGCTAACGAAACACTACAGGAGCTTCATGATATCATCAGCTCGCTGCAGAACAAACACCCCGAGGCTCTTTACGTGGTAGCCGGAGACTTTAACCATGTGAATCTAAAGGACTGTCTCCCAAGCTTTAATCAACATGTGGCGATTCCGACACGTGGAGACAAGACGCTGGACCGTGTTTACACGAACGTAAAAGATGCATACAAATCCGAACCCCGCCCCCACCTAGGACTGTCAGACCACATCTCAATCTTCCTGGCTCCTGCTTACATGCCCCCACTGAGACGCTCCAGACTGGTACAAAAAAAAGTTAAATGCTGGATCCAGGACAGTGGCCCCATACTGAGAGATTGTTTTGATCGAACAGACTGGCAGGTTTTCAGAGAAGCTGCTAAAAATGGAGGTTCACTTGATCTTGACCAATACACATCCTCAGTTCTGGGTTACATTAGTACATGTACTGACACCGTCTCCACTATCAGAAATGTTAAAAGCTACCCAAACAGAAAACCTTGGCTGAATGCAGAGGTGCGTACCCTGCTGGAAGCCAGGAACACTGCCTTCAGGTCTGGAAACTCAGAGGAGCTGAGTAGGACAAGAAAAGAGCTGGTTGCTGGTATTAAGAGGGCCAAGGGCACATATGCACAGAGGATCGAGGGTCAATTCATCTCACAAGACCCTCGGAGCATGTGGAGGGGCATTAAGTGCATAACAGATTATAAAGGAAGGAGCGAACAATGCCCCAAAGACCCATCTCTGCCTGATGCCCTCAACAAGTTCTATGCACGCTTTGAAGACCCGAACAGACCACCCAGCACCAGACTCACCTCACCACCGGATGAAGAGCATCTCAGCGTGACCTCAGCAGAAGTAAGGAGTACCTTCAGGAGGATTAATCCGCACAAGGCAACTGGCCCAGACAACATCCCCGGAAAAGTGTTGAAGGAATGTGCTGATCAGCTCTGTGAGGTGCTGGCAGACATCTTTAACACCTCACTTACCCTGGAGACAGCTCCCACCTGCCTGAAGACTGCCACCATCATCCCAGTCCCAAAAAGCTCTACAGTAACTGGTCTGAATGACTATCGGCCAGTGGCCCTCACCCCGATAGTCGCTAAATGCTTTGAAAAACTGGTCATGACTCGCATCAAAACAACCATCAACATCAACGAGGACCCTCATCAGTACGCATACCATGAGAACCGATCAACAGAGGATGCAATCTCCTCTGTGGTCCACACTGCGCTCAACCACCTGGAGCAGAAAAACTCTTACGTCCGTATGCTCTTTGTGGACTTCACATCCGCCTTCAACACCATGATCCCCCAAACCCTGATGGACAAACTATCCACACTAGGACTAAGCCCCTCCATTTGCAACTGGGTACTAGACTTTTTAACAAACAGACCACAGTCAGTGAGGATCCACAACCTCTCCTCCTCCACCATAACCCTCAGCACTGGCTCTCCTCAGGGATGTGTGTTGAGTCCCTTCCTGTTTACTCTGCTCACGTATGATTGTGCAGCTACCCATCCAGGCTGTCACATTGTAAAGTTTGCAGATGATACAGCGGTGGTGGGATGCATCACAAACAATGATGAGTCCAGCTACAGGCAAGAGATGGAACACCTGGAGAGCTGGTGCAGAGAGAATAACCTTCATATCAATGTGAAGAAGACAAAGGAGATGATTGTGAACTTCAGAAGGAACAAAAACATCTACACCCCCCTGAACATAAGAGGATCTGCGGTGGAAGTGGTCTCCAGCTACAAGTACTTGGGTGTACACATGAATGACAACCTCAGCTGGAGCAACAACAACACCAGCCTGATCAAGAAAGCTTATCAGAGACTCTACTTCCTCAGACGGCTGAGGCGAGCTGGTCTGGGAAGCTCAGTCCTCACCTCCTTCTACAGGTGTGCAGTGGAGAGCATCCTGTGCTCGAGCATCAATGTGTGGAATGGAGGCTGCACAGCTGCAGAAAGAAAAGCTTTGCAGAGAGTGGTGAAGGCTGCACAGAAATCTGTTGGAGTCAGTCTCCCCACCATCACAGACATCTACACCTCCAGATGCAGGAAGAGGGCCACCTGCATCATGAAGGACCCCACTCACCCAGCACACACATTTTTTGCCCCACTCCCCTCAGGAAGGAGGTTAAGGAGCATTAAGTGTAGAACCACTAGACTGAGGAACAGCTTCTACCCTGAGGCTGTTAGACTCATGAATCTATAACCAGAATAATCACTGTGAAAAACCATATCATGTTGCTGCTGATCTGTTTCATGTTGCTGCTGATCTGTTTCAATGTTGATGTGTTCATGCGTGCACATCTGCTCACAGACTCATGTTCATGTTTGTGCTGATGTTCAATGTTTTTATGTTATGAGTGCTTAGTGTATATTTAGTTGATGTTTTTCTTAGTTCATATCTTAGATGTTATTACTGTTTTTCTTAGACATTTTATTGTTGGATGTAACTGGGACCTTGTGTACATAATTTCGCTCCACCACATGTACCACATGAGGTGCGAATGACAATAAAGAAACTCTGACTCTGACAAGGGCACTAGTACAGCTTCAGCAAACTTTCATATAAAACCACTTTTATTTTACAAAACAAAGAGCTGAACTTCTTCCTGGGTAACACATGAGGGTCAGAGCTTTCAGAGACATCTTCCTTTTATGTAGTTTTGGTAAAAATCACAATAAACATTTCAACAAAAGATAACATACATTTCTGTGTGTTCAGTCATTGTATGCTAAACATTTAGAAAAGGTTTTAAAGATGGCAGTAACATTATTTTAGTGTCAAAAATATTCTGTTTAGGAGGACTGTCAGTAAATAACTGTTTCTGTTCCAAGCAACGAAACACAACTCTGAGCTTACGACAGGTTCCAGGAACCAAAAGAAGCATCTGATTCACTGACCTCAGAGAGCGCTGTGGGACATAATAGCTGCAGCACATCAGCAAGATAAGAAGGGGCAGAACTGTTCAATGATTTAAAAACAAACAAAAGGATTTTGAACTGAATTCGAAAGTGAACCGGGAGCCAGTGCAGGGAGGCCAAAACTGGTGTAACGTGCTCTCTTTTGCCTGTATCGGTTAAAAATGGGGCAGCAGCATTTTGGACCAGTTGTAGTCGTGCAATGGAGGTCTGACTGATTCCAAACAGAAGCGCATTGCAGTAATCGAGCTTGGATGTTATGAACGCATACATTACTGTCTCAAGGTTATTTTTGGACAGTATGGGCTTCTATTTAGACGGTCACCTCAGCTGATAAAAAAAACAAATAAACAAACACACACACAAAAAAACAAGATTTAAGAATCATGTTTAAATGACTGTTAAGTTTCATGGAAGGGTCCATTATCACTCCCAGATTAGTGACTTTTTGTTTCTCTACCGGTGCTAGAGAGGAGAGGTCAATACCGTGGTTCTTGATTGTTCCATTAGGAGGAAACAACATGACTTCAGTCTTCTTCTCATTAAAGCTTAAGAAATTTAAAGACAACTAGTCCCTGATGTCGGCCAGACAGTCAAGAAGAGGTTGAATAGAACGTGCACCACTGTGCTTCAGAAGGAAGTAAATTTGACAGTCATCGGCGTAGAAATGAAAGGGTATGTTATGTTTATGGAAAATAGCACCTAGTGGCAGCCGGTAGAAAGAAAAGAAGAGGACAGAGGAAGGACCTCTGTGGTACCCCTCACAGAAGAGTTGCAGATGATGAATTAAAATCCTTAATGTTGACACACAAGGTTCTGTCAGAGGGATAGGATCTTAACCATTTGAGGGTTGACCATGTGATGCCCACCCACTGCTCCAGCCTAGAAATGAGGATCTCATGGTTGATGGTGTCAAAAACAGATGTAAGGTCCAATAGGACAAGCAGCACAGAATCACCTGCATCTGTGGCTATGAAAATGTAATTAAAAACCTTCAGAAGAGCAGTCTCAGTGCTGTGGGGAGATTTAAAGTCAGATTAAAACACCTCTAAAATAGCGTGATCCTCCAAAAAACATTTCAACTGGGACTCAACTATTTTTTCCAGTAGTTTTGAGACAAATGGGAGTCTAGAGACAGGCCTGAAGTTGGACATGACTGAGGGGTCAAGGTTAGGTTTTTTCAGCAGAGATTGAACAACAGCATGTTTGAAAGATTTTGGCACCACACCTGAGGAAAGACTTTTATTCACAAGAGAGAGAATAGAGGGACCCAAAATAGGACAGACCTCCTTTAGAAGTCAAGGGGGAACAGTATCAAATGGGGAACCAGATTGTTTCATGCTGCACATTACCTTCTCCAAAAA
>NC_056508.1:2640906-2654477 GCF_014905685.2 Nematolebias whitei | reverse complement strand
TATATGAAAGTTTCATTTTTATCATTACATTATGGAAAATAATGACCATTATAATAATAATAATTAAAGCTGCAAGTAGCGTTGAAGGCCCTCGCAGCGAAGCGCCGCTGCGGCCTTACGGCGACCGCGGGAACTCCAGCGACTCTTCCCGGTCGCCTTCGAGAACGCTCACGCTACCGTCACGCGCCCGTTCTCCGGAGTGCGCATTCGCCGAACCTTTGACATAAGCTGCGACCGCATATATAACTATTGTAATAATGTAGGGGGCTTACTTGTGTCAAATATTAAACACCACCACCACTGTGTCCATAAGTCCTCACTAGTCAAGCACCAAAAATCTGGTGCAGATCGGACGATATATCACTGAGATTTAAAAGTTTGAATTATCTAGGGAGCGCACTTGAGTCAAATATTAAACAACAACACCACTGTGTCCATAAGTCCTCACTAGTCAAGTACCAAAAATCTGATGTAGATCGCACGATATATCACTGAGATATAACAGTTTGATTTATCTAGGGGGTGCACTTGAGTCAAAAGTAAAACAACAATACCATTGTGTGTTTAAGTGCTCACTAATCACACACCAAAAATCTGGTCCAGATCGGATGACATATCACTGAGATATAACAGTTTGAATAATCTAGGGGGCGCACTTGAGTCAAATTTTAAACAACAATAACATTGTGTGTAGACATGGTCACACATTATGCCATAAAAATCTGGTGCAGATCGGATGATATATCATTGAGATATAACTGTTGGAATATTGTAGGCGGCGCTCTAGAGTCAAAATTTAAAAAACATACTACTGTGTCCACCAGGGCTAAATAATAATACACCATAAATTTGGTGCAGATCGGCTGATATATCACTGAGACAAAACAGTTTGAATAATGTAGGGGGCGCACTTGAGTCAAATATTAAACAACAAAACTAAAATGTCCATCAGCTCTCAGTAATGACGCACCAAAATTCTGGTTCAGATCGGATGTTGTATCACTGAGATATAACTAAGAAGAATGTAGGTGGTGCTGTGGAGGCTCTTGGCCACTTATCATGGAAACCTGTTCAAAGGTGGATAATGATCAATCATAGTGATTTTGGTGCACCTGGGCTCAAATCTGTGCAATTTAGAGCCAAACGTATTGCAACGGCATCACTTTTTAATTCGCCATGGCGCCACGCCCACATTCTCCAGCTATAACTGTTTTGTTGTTTAAATCAAGTCAGACCATCTTATCTGTCTTCTAACACAGGATCATCCTGATTATGTGAAGGGTGTCAAAGAAGGACCATTCCAATTAAAAAAAAGTCACTTCCTGTACTGAGGGGGCGGGGCTTTGATGAAGTCAAAATTTGACCTCAGGGTATCGTCGGGCATGGGACAGGGATGAGTCGTGCCAAATTTGGTACAATTCTGTCTTTCAAGTTGAAAGTTGTAACGTTTGGAAATTTATGGCGTGAAGCTCAACTTTGAGGCCTGGCCACGCCCCTTTAACAAAATGAAACCGAAAGCTTTTGATAACTTTTACTCTCCAATGTCTTAAAGGCCTATTAACCAAGTTTGAAGGCAATCCTTCAAAATCCCTAGGAGGAGTTCGTTAAAATTCGCCATTAAAAACGCCCCAAAATTAACCTTTGACCCAAAATGGCCGACTTCCTGTTGAGTTTGGACCGGAGCGCCAAGAGACTTTTTCATAGGTCCTGAGAAGATACACATGTTTACCGAGTTTCAGAACTATCGGTCGAAAAATGGCTTGGGGCTGAGGTTTTAAAATATTCTAGGGGGCGCTATAGAGGCTATTGCGCAATTATCATGGTTTCCTGTTCAAGGGGCGGGCAATGATAGATCATAGTGATTTTCATGAACCTCGGATCAAATCTGTGGAATTTAGGGCCAAACATATTGTCACGGCGTCACTTCTGAATTCGCCACGCCCACATCCTCCAGCTGAAACGCTTTGCGCTTCAAAGCAAGTCAGACCAACTTGTTATCTGCCTTCTAACACAGGATCATCCTGATTGGGTCAAGAGTGTCAGGGAAGGAGCATTCCAAGCAAAAAAAAGTCACTTCCTGTTCTGAGGGGGCGGGGCTTTGATGAAGTCAAAATTTGACCTCAGGGTATCGTCGGGCATGGGACAGGGATGACTCTTGCCAAATTTGGTACAATTCTGTTTTTCAACGTGAACGTTGTAGCGTTTGGAAATTTTTGGCGTGAAGCAAAATTTTGAGGTCCAGCCCCGCCCCCTCAACATACGTCGGTTTGCACCGTTTTGATAACTTTTGGTCCCCCATGCCTACTGAGCAAAATGGCGAAAGTTTGAAAACGATTGAGCGAAATCCCTAGGAGGAGTTCATTCAAATTCGGCGTGTACACCATCTCGGCCCCCAATCCCAATTTGCTAATTTATTGAGAAGGACCTGTACATTTGTGCTCCGTGCTGCAGAGCTGAAGCTGTGTGACATCCCTTTGCTGTCCTGCTGCACTTCTCTACAATTTAAATTTAAATACTGTAACATTTTAAATAAACAATTTGTGCTGCGTGGATTGTTTATTTAAAATGTTACGGGAGATTGGGAGTAACAGGTGATAAGTAAGTGTGATTGCAGCCTGGCACACGTCATGACAAAGTTTACTGAACTTGAACTGAACTGAACTTGGACTACTGTCTCCCTACTTCGCAGTTTTTCACTTATCACGGGTGGGCGTGGTCCCAAACACCCGCGGTAAACGAGGGACTACTGTGTAGTATTTTTGATGCTTGCTTCTGTTTCAAGTTTGTAAATGTTGCCATTTTGTATTTCTGTGTTGACCATCAGGTTGAGAAGGTGGATGCCCGCGGCGTGCAGCTTGCTGCTCTCTTTATGGCTGGTGTTGACACCGCGTTATTCATCAATGATGTCTGCGGCCAGCCATTGCCATGGGAACACTGCTGCCCCTGGGGCTTCTTTGATGGCAAATTATTCCAGAGCAAACTGGCCCGGGCTGCCCGTGACCGCGCTGCTTTGCTGGACATGTGTGAGGGACAGGTATGAAACAGAGCACCCCCTTCTTGTCCTGGTGTTTCAGTATATACTTGAATCACCTGAGAAAAAGCTAACTGAATTATACATTTAAATATAAGGGAAGAAGCAGCTTTAAAGTTGAACACGCATTTAATTTTTTTTCATTGACCCTGTATTTATCCAGGTAGACTCATTACTGTGGATAATTTCATTTCACAAGAACTCATTTTCAAGAGAGACCTGCTTAGGGAGCAGATGGTGGGGGTTAAGGGCCTTTCTCAGGGCCCCAGAGTGGGGAGAATGAGGGTGGAGACAGGTGTGAGTGTTTCACCCTTTTCCACCCACATTTTGATGTTGACGGTACCGGGAGTTGAACCTGCGACTTTCTGATCACAGGCCCATCTTCTCTAACCTCTGCGCCACCACTCTCCACATCCACAGTAATAATACATTCATTATCTTTACCTGCTTTTTCCTTTTGGGGTCGCGGGGGTCACTGTGCCCATGTCCATCTATCACTGCAGGAGGCAGGGGACGCCTGGACATGTCTCCCGTCCATCACAAGGCCACACAGAGACAAACGAGACAACCATTCACTGTCTCACCTAGGGACAAATTAGAGTTGCCAGTTAGCCTAACGTGCATGTTTTTGGTCTGTGTGAGGGAACTGGAATACCCAGAGAAAACCCACGCATGCACGGAGAGAACATGCAAACTCCACCCAGAAAGTTCATAAACGTTTTTGAATTTACCGTGTCCTGGATGACTGAGAATCTTCACCAGCGTATCCACCCAGAAAGGTCCCTGGACTGGGATTTGAACGAGGGCAACCTGCTCGCTGAGAGGCAGCAGCTCTACCAACTGCGCCACTGTGCTGCCACATTTAATACAATGCACATCAAACATTTTTTGTTGTTGTTTTTTCATTTTGTCACCAGTTTTATTTAAAGTATTTTATATAAATGTGTTTGTTTTTTCAGGAGGAACTGGTTTCAAAGGTTGAGAAGATGCGTCAGGCAATCCTTGAGAGCATCAACCTCTCTCGCCCTCCTCCTCCTCCTCCTCCTCTTCCACCTCCTGCCTTCCTCCCTCCTGCCATGGTGCCCCCCTTCTATCCAATGCCCCTCTACCCACCCCGCCCTATGGGTGGCATGCCTACTCATCATCACCCACACCATCCACATCACCCTGCCCAGCACAGACCCAGAGCTTTCCCAGGTACACACATTAACATTACATATTAACATATTTTTCTACAGACCATAGGAAGCATTTACATTTTTTAAACTGTTTGCTTCATGATAACTCCGTACTTGCAGATTTTGCGTATACATAATTCAATGGTGGGAAAATAAGACATAAACATGACAATTAGCTTTTACTAATTGGAATTATACTATAAAATGGCAAATCGTGTCTAAATGAGCTAAGCCTTCAGTTAAGTACAACCCATCTGAACACATAACCTGAAAAAGTCCACCCGTTTCTGTCTCAAAACTACCCGGCATGCGATAGGACTCAGCCTCGTGTTCAAGTACAGTAGTCCCTCACTACTTCGCGGTTCGACTTACTCGCTCTTTCACGGTTTTTCAAAGTAAGTTTGGACATGACACACAATTGGCTGATTGATGGATGAGCTGAAAGAGCAGCATGGATTGTTTATTTAAAATAAATTATTTTAAATGTTCTATTTCGTGTAAGCTACGCCATTTAAAAACTGTCGCTACTGAAAACTTCTAGTCTACGCCCACCTGCTGTGTGGGCCCCAACCTGGTCCGTTATAAATTGCATCTGGACCGGAGCTCGACTCCCGTTTTTCTTCAGCCAACGTTAAGAACACTACTCCTAAAAAGGAATAATAGAAAAGAAGAAGAAGAAAGATAACCAGTTAAGAAATCAAAGACCATCTGTCTGTGACCCGTGTGCCAGACGGACTACATCTTATCAACGGACCTGCACGTCGTGTGTGAAAGCTGCCTGGGAGCTGACCGTGCTCGGCAAGCTTTGGATCCGCTCTTCTCTTGTCCAGCCTGTAAATTTTTTTCGGCTGAGGAGAAGTAGCACCGGTGTGAGCTCTTTTCCTCTGAGGAGGAAGAGTTTCAACCGAGGAGGGACTGTTCGCTCGAGGACTGTTTTAACTCCCTGGACATGGAGTTCGCAAACACGTCCCCCTCTGAAGCTGAAACAGCTAGCAGCCACGCTCCATCCTGCCTTACAGGAGGTTTGGAGCCGGTGTTGCCCTCGATAATCGCCTCCTTGAGCGCTCAGGGGTCGTCCACCACTCTGTTCCACGAGCTCCCGGATATAATCGGGAGGTTGGCAAGAGCCTGCGACCTGGAAGTGCCCGAACCAGCAGCCCCAGCCACATCAACCCTTCTGGCGGGAAGGTTTGCTGCCCAGCGCATTGGACACCAGGACCCAGTGTGACCCTGTTTCCTGTCTGTGTCCGCCCCCCTCCTGGGTTCAGCCAACGATCCCTTAAAGCTGAGGGCTCCGGTCACCTCCTTTGCGGCCATCACCAAAGTCAAAGGGCTCACGGACCAGGGCTTTCCCACCAGCCCCCTAGAACCCAGTTTGTCATCTGTTTTTGGGGTAAGAGCAGCGAAATACGTCAGCCGACGTATCATCCTGCCATCCTCCGGTGACCAGCTCACCACGAAGCTGACGGACAGAATTCATCAGTGCTCGTCGCAACCAACAACATCACTATGCTAGCTCTTAGCATAGATAAGGAGGCAAAGGAACCGAACCCGTTCTCCGCAGATCTGGACCAGATCGGCACGGCTGCGGACACAATCACCAACCTGTGTGTGGTGCTTGCAGCGTGCTCCGCCCACATCTCGTCCTGGACAACGTTGCTGCAGAGACAGATGTGGTTGAAACGGTCCCCGACCATCCCAGAGGATGTTAAAAAAGAACTCCTGGAAGGTCCTGTGTCCCCAGATGGCCTCTTGGGACCTCATTTTCAGTCGGTCCTGAACCAGCTGCAGTCCTCATCCGACGCCCTGCGACAGGTGCGGAGACATGTGACCCTACCCTGAGCAGATTCCCGCCCTGCTCGGACACCTGGCTGCTGGCGAGAACAGAACAGGTTCCAGCGCCAGCAGCAGAGACGCTCCACAGCCGCTGCAACTTTTTCTGTGGGTCCCCCAGCAGCCTTCCCCAGAGGACAAACTTCCCAGATGCAATCAAGATCTGGGACTCTCTGAGACAGACAGACTGGCCCGTGGCCAAATCAGATGCAAGACACGCGGAGGAGGCAGTACAAAAAATTACAGTTTGAGGGGTGTGTGTTAACTGTCAGAAAACACAGAGTAGTAAGATGTTTGGCAAAATGCCCAAAAAGCACAGGGACATTTATGTCCCACACACTTGGGCAAAAAACACGAACCTGCAATTAAAGCGAGAGCTTTACGCAGGAGTTATCCTTCTCTCTCTCCTGACTGGCCGACAAAAGTGAGCACTGAAGGTGAACCTCCACTGAAGTGGCGCTTGTTTTGTTCTAGATCTAGATCTAATCTTGCAAATCTGGAGCAGGTTCGGGAGAGCGGAAGTGGACCTGATGGCCACCTGAGAGAACTCTCAGTGCACCATTTTTCTCTTCCTAAATCCATGGGATGCTCCACCACTGGGGGTGAACATGTTTGCACACAAATCATGGCCAAAGATGCTGATTTATGCCTTCCCTCCAGTTCCCCTGATATCAGCACTGTTGGAGAGGGTGAGAGAGGAGAATCTGAAAATGACTGATCGCCCCACAATGCATGAACGCGTCGTGGCTCCCGGTTCTGCAACAGCTGACGGGTCAATCGTGGAAGTTGCCAAGGAGAGAGGATGCGCTCCTGCAGGTGGGAGGAGCAATCAGGAACCTCCCCATAATAGATCAGCCCTTTTGGGTCTGGCAGCTGAACGAGAACGCTTAGAAAAATTTGGGTTTTCCAAAGACATCTCTTCCTGTCATGAAGGTTTCAACGATGGAACGGTTTTCAGTCACCCTTTAACAAAACGGTTTCTGAAAGGTGTGCGCTGGCTCAGGCCAGTGACACGCGCCCTGGCACCCACAGTGGGATTTAGTCTTCGTTCTCAGTGCACTAACTAAAAATCAGTTCGAGCCTCTGGACCAGATACCTTTGAAGTATCTGTCACTCAAAACAGCCTTAGTATTAGCTCTGACATCAGCTCAAAGAGTGAGCGACTTGTCAGGTCTGTCCGTCGCTCCTTCTTGTCTCAGAATTCAAGGAGACGGGAGCTCAGCAGAACTCCGACCAAACCCTGCTTTTATACCCAAAAGCATACCAAGTTTGTTCAGGTCCAGAGTCGTTACACTGGATGGGTTCTGTCCCCCTCCCCATAAAACTACGGAGGAGGAACAGTTTCACCTGCTCTGTCCAGTACGTGCACTCAAGTGTTATGTGACACACACAGCTGCAATGTGTAAATCCGATCAATTGTTTGTACATTTCAGAGAACGATCACAGGGTCAGCCTTCATCTTCCCAGCGTCTGTCACATTGGTTATGTGAAACTATATCACGTGCTTATAGTTCTTCTGGCCTTCAACCACCTGAAGGACTCAGGGCTCATCCCACCAGAGGGATTTCTACCTCCACAGCTCTGCACAGAGGGGTGTCTGTGCAGGACATCTGCTCTGTGGCTTCATGATCATCACCGATCCCTTTCATCTGTTTTTATTTACGAGATGTCTCCAGCTCTTCACTGACACATTCAGTTCTCAGAGTTATGTCAGAGTGATTTTTCACATTCACACAACAAAAAAATAAAATAAAATCAACAAACAATAAAACAACACAGCCTTGCTCTGTCATTATTAGTGGGCCTTTTCTACGATTACTCGTTCAAACTGGAAAATTCCTTCTTCCTCGTTGGAAATGTTTCCTTTTCTTATTCCTCTATTGCCTGATATGAATAAACATTCAGGCACAGACGCTGCACATCTGTAATCCAGTACGCCCCAGGTACATGGATCAATGGTGCGTCATTACGCTTGCATAAAGAAAGAGGTTTAGGCGGATATCAGGGTGTTTTTGATGGTTCTCGGACAGACCCAGTGAGGCATGGACCATATCTTGCTCCGCCCTTTAATCCCAATAGCGACAGCTTTTAAAGGGCGTAGCTTACACTCATCAAATGTGGGGTTACAGTACGTAACCAATGATTTAGCACCTGCTAAATCATTAGGTGCAGGGAGAAGCTCCTACCTGTTGTCTCGTGATCTCCACTCTCTGCCACGCCCACATTTCTCCTCCGTGCTGAAGCAGCTTCGTGAAAGGTTAACCCTTTGCTGTCCAGATGTACAGATGGACTTTTGTCTTCCAACTTAAAATTCAAAATATGGCACGTCGTAAAATCATCATATTCACAAAATATAAGTGTTTTTTATTATTTTAGAACTTCTATGTTGTTTAAGTGTAATTGATCAAGAATACATTTCTGCTCCGTGCTGCAGAGCTGCATGAAGGCTCAACTCTTTGATGTCCTGCTGCACTTCTCTACAATTTAAATACTGTAATATTTCAAATAAACAATCCCTACTTCGCGGTTTTGCACTTATCGCAGGTGGGCAGGGTACTGAACACCTGCGATAAACGAGGGACTACTGTATAGTTTATGGGGGAAAAAGAAATTGGCACAAAAAAAGGGAACTCTATAACTTTTGTGCTGAATTCTTGGCCCTTCTCTGAAGACGTAGAAGGCCCTGAGAGTTCCCAATGGTAATTACAGGCACAAAGTTAGCAATGAATTTGTAAATGAATGTATAGTGTATATACCAGTGATTACAATTCTTTTTTCTCTTGATCCAGAAAAAACTAGACCTGTGACAGTTGTTAACTGAAGTGTGCAAACATTGCTATTAGGACAATTAAAGAGTGTAATGACAATATCTATTAGACTATTTATTTATATCAAACACATTTTATCTCCAATAACAATTGTGACAAGAAAAATATTAGCAACCTTTTATTATGTATAAAGCTGGTCTAAAGAATCATTCAGGACCACGTTTCTTCTTGGAAACTGATTTTACTCTCTCTTCCTGGTTTTTCAGGCATTCAGTCTATCCCTCCTCAAGGAGGTAAACTGGAGATAGCTGGCATGGTGGTTGGCCAGTGGGCAGGGAACAAACCTGTCCGTGGCAGGGGAGGCTTCAACATGCAGGTGGTGTCAGTGGGCACAGGAAAAGGGTGAGTGATGCTCAACATTTTTACTATCATCTTATTTTAGGAAAAATAAGGCGGTGTTTACACAAGAACAATCCCTGGAAACACGTGTTGTTGTTTTTATTTGTTTATTATGGTCAGTAAACAAGGGAAAAAAATTTGTTTACATTGATTCGCTGTATTTTCCATGCCAGTCAGGAAATGAAAAACAATTGTACTGTCACTTTCAAACATTCCTGATGCATGCTCAACAATCCCGGGAGAAAAATCAAAAAAATTTCAGTCAGGTTATCTGGATGGTTCAAAAAACAAAAAATTGTAGAAACGTTTCGTCTCTCATCCTGAGGACTTCCTCAGTCTGAGGTGCTGTATTCAGCTCAGTCTCTTAAATAGCACCTTCTCAGAGTGGATCAACCAGTTTGCTGCTGACATTCAAGTCAACAACCAGTCATAGTTTTGAATGTGCAGATGTGCACACTATGACCACACACAAGATTCAAGAATTCAAGGTTCTTTGTCATTTTGTCATTTGTATCACACCTGTTCAAAACCTGAGATCATAGCAAGTTACATGGCTTGTTTCATTCTGAGATTTTGCTTTTGGAAACTTTAATTCCTCTTTTTCTGGATGTAAATCACATTTTTTGGATGATTGTTTCCTCTGGTATCAGATGCTGTGCAGCTGGAAGGATTTTTACTGAAACTTTTTTTAGTTTTGGACATTTGTTATGATGCGTAACCATGGCAACAAGGCTGTTTTCTACAACAACAGCAGCTGATTAACATCTCAAAAGCTCAAATAATATCTCAACTACAGCCCCAAATCTCAAATGAGTTGAAAAGGATGTTCTGTGGATGCATTCTCATCTACCTGCCAGCTGTGCTCGAGTGCCTGACCACTGAGATCCTGGAACTAGCAGGAAACACGACTCATGACAGCAGAAGGACAGGATCGTCCCTCAGCACCTACAGTTGGCTGTCCGCAGCGACGAGAAGCTCGGCAGACTACTGGGAGGAGTGGCCATCGCTCTGGGAGGAGTTCTGCCCAGCATTCGGGCGGTCCTACAGCCCGGGGGAACTGAGAGGCCAGCCGAGTCTGGGTGGACGGATCGGCCGGCATCTGCAGCCAGTTTCTTAGGAGCCACTGTGAGATGGACCTTTACAAGAGATCCTTCCTGTCTACAGCATCAGTATCTATAACATCTCTTAATGAAATGAGGATAACGAGTTACAACAACAAATAATTTCCCTCTGGGATTAATAAAGTATTTCTGAATTGAATTGAATTTTTATTTTTTTTTAATAAATTACAGCAGCAATTTCCATTTGTTTACTTTTAATTAGGGATGTTGCTGATCCTGACATTAATTTTAGTGACCTCCGATTGGCGTAACCGGGTGTCATTACCGCCGACGTGAATAACAATCTTACTATATTTAGCCTTAGCCTTAGTCAGCAGTTTCAGATAAAATTCTATGTTGCCCGCTCTGGCCCCCAGAATGCATTTGACTATGGCCGCTGGAGTCCCTAAAGCCACGTTTCTGACTATGGAGCTTCCAATAACCAGGGTCTGCTTCTCAGCGGGTGTGTCACTGAGCGAGGAAAATCTATTAGAAACGTGAACGGGTCGGTGGTGAACTGGGGGCTTAGCCTTAGCACTACACTTGCTCCGGACCGTCACCCAGCCAGCCTGGGGTCCCGGCTGCTCGGGGTCTGCTGGAGGACCGCTAACGGGAGCTAGCCTCTGTGTTTCCGTGCTGTCTAAGGGGACCTGGCTAGCTACTGGTTTTTCTACAGCGTGGAGCCGAGCTTCCAGTTCAGACAGCCTCTCCTCCAAAGCTACCATAAGACTACATTTGTTACATGTATCATTACCACTAAAGGAGGCAGAGGAGTAACTAAACATCTGACACACGGAGCAAGAGAAAACACAGGAAGCAGGGAGAGAAGCAGCAGCCATGCTAAGCTAATGCTAGCAGGAGCTAGCAGAGCCAAATACACCAATGAAAACCGAGAAGTGTTGAAAGATAAAAGGTGTTTTAAGCACGATCCAACAGTAGAGAAACAACTGTACTAAGTGTGTTTGTGAACTAGAATGAAAAACTGTGCAAAAGATAAATCCAGAAAACTGAAACGACTCGAGCAAACAATTCACTCGAGCTACCAAACAGGAAGTGACACAATATGTCCCACCAGTGTTGCCACTCAGTCTGGTCTCTCTAACTTTATCTCCTAGTTGTTCAACCTGTGCTGTACCTCCGATGATCTCATTCCTAATCTTATCCATCCTTGTCACTCCTAAGGAGAACTTCAACATCATCATGTGACCATGTGTGCACAATTTCGTTCCACCACATGTACCACATTTGGTTCAAATGACAAATAAATAAACTGACTCATTTCTGCCACTTCCTGTTCTGTCTCCTGTCTTTTTGTCCATCTCTCTGTCTCCAGAGCATGCAACATAGCTGGTCTCACCACTGTCTTGTAAACTTTTCCTTTGACCATCCAGTTATACACCGAGCACTACTGTTTGCTAACACTTACCATGATAAAAACGGCTACAAGTCGTGGTATTAGCTTACTTACAGCCTTTGTTTGACGTCGGGCGACCGTAAACTTCTGTGATAAATCCACAACGCCAAATATTATTTCTCAGTATGCGATGAACTATGCAGTATAAAGTTTGGGAAAGCGCTAGAAGCCTAGGTTGTTTGTAGCTACGGTACTTGGCTTCTTCAGACGCCAGCGCTGAAACTCCAGAAGATGCTGATTGGCTGGAATGAAAGTTCGTCTGTGATTTCATTGGTTCAGTATTTTACCTCTTCGTAATCTTCTGTTGTCGCTACACAAATCACGTGACACAGGTCTGTTTTGACTATTATAAAGCGGGAGATAACCACATATTTTGCTTGGGCATTTGCGCAGGTGCGCAGCTTAGAGGGAACGTTGCTCGTGGGCCACATTTGGTTCTAAAATTGAAGTGACGGGCCGGGCCAGGATAGAGTGTTTGTGTGATGTTACACCTCGGTGCAATAACATCTGCCGGTACGTAAGTAATTATGGGCGATTCCACCTTCTGCACCACTCAAGCAGCCACTAAGTCAGGATTATATGATAGAACAGTGATTTTAAAAAAGTAATTATTTTTTATTTTTTTAAGACAGTTTTCCATCACATTCATTAATTATAGCTTTAGCCTTTCAGTAAATCAGTGATTTTATTTACAATAGTGAAATTAGTGACTAACCCTAAATTAACCAGGGCACAAGTCTCGTACCTCACTGTGCTAATGGAATAAAGGAGAAAAGTCAAAAGTGTCAGCTCACCTCTACAAACTCCTCACAAAACTTTTTACAACTACGGGCTCTAAAGTTGATGACAGCAGGTCAGCTGTAGCAGGTTGGGAATGGAAGGCGACGTCATTCTTCTGCCACTCCTCTTTTGCTGCCAGTTCTCATCCAATCACAGCAGAGTACCTGGACAATAATTCTCACACACATTTTTCTCTTTCACGTTTTTTGTTTGATAATTCACACACAATTAACAGTTTCACACACGCACACAAAAAGCATGACTTACAAAGCCATTCCTGATTATGCAGTGACGAAAAATAACATCCTGGTCGGGGTTTTCCTCTTTCACTTTATCCTGGATTCTTGTCAGCAGCCCAACATGTTTTCCACTTCAATTTGGTGATCTGTCCGTTGTGACATTGTCAACTTTACGGTAGCTTCATGGTCTCGATGACAGCAGACGGTTATAAAACTCCTCTCCCTGTGTTTTTCCTTTCAGAGACTCCAGGGTCAAAAACTCCTCCGTTATCTCAAAACTGTTGTTAATCCTGCAGATAAAATTAGGAGCTGAGCAGTTCTTTACATCTTTTCATCCAGTGCTAACGAATAAAAGAATTTTGCCTTTTAACTCATTTTGCTGGCTATATCTTCATCAATCAGTTCCACAAGGCGAGTCACAGTCCTGGGTGATAGTGATTTTTTCTCATTTGTCCTGGCCCTCCAGACACAATAGACCTGCTGTCTTTACCATGCATTATTTTAAAAACTCCTTCGGTGAAAGGCTTGCTAGCATTAGCATAGTTAGCAATTAGCAAAGTGACAGCTGATATTGTACTCTTTAAAAACCGCTACAGTTTCTTGGCATATATGCAGCCTTTGATCATCAGATCATCAGACCAGCTGCTTTTGGCCGTACCAAAAACCAGCTGAAGCTCAAAGGAGATCGAGCGTTTTCAGTCGTGGGTCCTAGACTTTGGAACAATCTGTCCATCAACATTCGACAGGCCACCTCAGTCTCTGCTTTTAAATCTCTCCTAAAAACACATCTGTACTCACTGACACATCTGTACTCACTGACACATCTGTA
>NC_056508.1:2631521-2640896 GCF_014905685.2 Nematolebias whitei | reverse complement strand
ACTCACTGACACATCTGTACTCACTGACACATCTGTACTCACTGACATTTAACACAGGGTGATCGGATTTAGATCTAGTTTTTCATTGATACTGATTCTGTTTATGCTTTTGTTATTATTCCTATTTAACACAAGGTCATCTGATCTGATTTAGTTTTTCATTGTTTCTGACTGAGTTTATGCTTTTTGTTTATTTCCTTGACTTTTGACACAACGTGATCTGATTTAGTATTTCATTGTTTCTAATTGTTTTCAGTTTTATATTCTTATTCCATGTGCTGTAAATATATCTTGCTACTTTTTATTTGATGATGTGATATTTTTGTTAAGCACTTTGGTAACAGTTTCTGTTTTAAATGTGCTCTATAAATAAATCTGACTTGCCTGGACTTGACTTTGATTGGACCTCGGTGAAAAACATGTTGTTGTCCACTCCATATTAAACACTCGACACTCACTGTCCACTTTTCTTTCCTTTGATAAGTTCGTTTTTACAGAATAGTTCATTGGGCAAAGCTAAAAAGTGAAGAAGAAGAAGAAATTACTTCTTCTCCACTTTTACTTTACCTCTAATACACGCCAGTTTCTGTAGTGCGCCTCTACTGGGGAAATTCAGTACTGCAGGTAAATCTACACCAGATTGTTTTTGCTCCCTATTAAATGCAGTTTTTTAAATAGAATTTGGACAAGTTCGGCGGTCCAATTAAAGAGCCCAATGGGCCGTATACAGCTCACAGAACAGGGTTTGCCCATGCCTGTTTTAAAGACTTTTTCTTATTGAATACATTGTTCATAAAGTCTTGTGTGAGTTTGATACACTAAAGACAAGTCTTTCCTGGCACGTCAGGACAGATACACTGTGGAGAGAGCATGCAGCAAGCCAAGTGGCCCCATAAGTTTATAAAACGAGGGTGAAAGACTGTTTTGATGGTCAATGCAGCACAAGTTTGTTTTATTCCGACAATATCACAAATTCATACAGAACTGATGATTCATTTAAATTGATGAATTACTCAACTGGCTTATACCCTATTGAGCTGCAAAACCACCAACATGAGTTATTGATTTAACCAAGTCCAACATCCATCCTTCCTGTTACCAGGAGGCTTTCATACATGGTTCACAATGGTCTCCATCCTGTACGGACCTGGGACTGTTGTGAGGAAAGATTTTTTTTTTTCCTCTTTCTGGCCTGCTGTGGTTATGGACAACTCGCACTTCAAAATTGGTTGTTGGACAGAGGAACCTGACAAAGACCATTTTATGTTCCTAAATCATATGAGTTTATTTTTGTGGCTGATTGTTGGGACTTCCATAAGCAGGTTGAATTTTAAACAGGAAACATCAATCTTAGTGAACACCGGCTCAAAGCACTCGGGCCAGGGGCCAGATTTCCAGCTTGAGAACAAAACAACTCGCCGGTCCGCTTCAGCTTCATTTTAGTTGATAGGCAGAGATTACATCTGAAGGGAAGGTCTACCTCAATCCAAGGAGTTGGATTGTGGAATGGTCTAGAGAGTGATGTGAAAAATGTCAAGTCAATGTGTACATTTAAGAAAAAGATCAAAGCTGAATTGTTAAAAAAGTATATATGAAGTACAAAGTTTGTTTTCTTGTGTTTTTGAAACCATTAGTGAAAAGGCCAGACTTCAGGGGTATCTGAGGCAGGCTTGAAACACAAGAGTCAGGGTGGCTTCTGGGTAATACCAGATGGCTAGGCCTCAGACCGACGAAGCCTCTTGGATGAGGGGCGAAACGTTTCTTTTTAACAAAAAAAACGAAGTCCAGATGACATGATTCAACCTTTTTTGTTTATATATGAAGTAGCTTAGTGTGTGTTTTGTATTAGAATTAGAAAAATTAGAAAGTTATTCATTTTGTTCTGTTACTTGAAAATTATTATGATTGAAATAATTGTTTGAAAAAAGGGGCAGATATAATAAGATTTTTTCTTCTTTCTGCTGCCTTTCATTTTAAATCTTTTGTATATTTTTTATATTGTTATGGAATTGTTTTGTACTTTTTTAAATGAATAAACTTTATACCATACCATACCATACCATACATCCAATCACACTGAAGCTTGCGTTGTCTTGACCAATTACTAGCAGCAAGGTGTGTCGTAGAAAAGCAGGCTTATGTATGCCAAGTTTGTCACACCGGGACAAACTACAGTTTTACTGGAGAGCGCAATTAAAAACAAGTGGTGCTCTGCCTTCTCAGTAACAGGTGGCAATTTCAGCACCTACTAAGGTGTCCAGCACCGCCTACTTTGACAATCCCCTCCGAACGAATGGAAGCGCAGGTGCATGAGTCAAATGACCGATTTCAGTCGCTCTAGCGGGTAAGGCACAGCATTTCAATGACTATTTTAATTTGTGTCAAAAGCACAGACTTGAAGCTGCACACCAGTTTTTAAATCGTGTTGATAGGCCTAGTAAAACCAGAGTTATGATAAATAATCCACGCCACATCTTTTGTCTGAAAATCATTGTAAAATAAATTAAATAAAAGCTGCAGCAAAGACTCTGGGACAAAACACCCCCATCACCCTTCACTTTCACTTTCCACCCTGCCAAGCAGATGAACAACCTCTCCGCTCCTTTCTGATGGAGGTTCCAAGTTATTTGTCAAAACTAGGGCTGGGTACCTTTCTAAAACAAATCGGTAAGGGTGTCGGTACTTTCACTTTGGTGTCGGTTCCTGGACGGTTCTTTTTTCGGTACCAATTTTGTAACTAATATTAATTCTAACAAGAATAAAATTACGTTACACATTACAGTACAAATTATGAATTTTATTTTTAACTTTGGTATTTTTCCATTCCAAGCAGTTTTCTTACATAAAAATAAACAAATAATTTCCAGTTCAAAAGACCAGTTACAAACCAGTGACAGGTCAGTGTCTAATGTTCACTGCTACACTGAGGATGACACAGGAGTGGACTTTCACTCCTGTCCTGTCCTGGTCCCACAGAAAAAATCCTGTCCTGTCCTGCTCCTGGTAACACGACTCCTGCTCCTGTTTTTCATTTAATTTTTAGGAAATACATTGAATTTGATTTGATCTTCTACCCATTCCTGTTTAAATTACTTTTTGTTCTGCAGGTTTATTTCAAAAGATATGTCAACAGGAACAGTTCATCTGTGGTGAAATAGAGACATTTATTTCCTTAATCCAAACACAAACCTTCACTAAATATCATAAAACAATAATCCATGGCCTGTAGTCCATATAATGTTTCTACGGAGGATCAGCTGCTGAGTCTGTTTCTGGCTCTTTTGAATGTCAGTTCCAGTAAAAACAACAAATCTAAACCAGTCCATGGGTCACACCATGTCTACCTTACATGAAAGAACCCAAACATAACAAGTTGCATTTTACTAATTTATTGATAAATTGTTTCCTTTAAACAGTGACATCACTGTCATGTTTTAAATTGTTTAAACAAACAAACAAAAAAATAAAAATAATGTACCAAGCAGAGAAGTCAACAAATAAAAATGTTTAAATTATTATACATTGGACGACGTCCTCAAGAAGTTCAGTGTATGTGGTCGAGGTAACGAGCTCGTTTGGGTGAAGCATGATGTCGTGCATCTTCCCAGACTTCAGAGCATCATTTACAGACTGGACCATTGCAGGTCTGGTGTTCCACCTCATCTCTCCACAGCTGGACCAGTCCAGAGCCTTGTGGAACCTAAAAGTGAAAGAAGACGTGCACGAGTCAAAATAGTGTCACAGCGACTACAAGTTACAATCTGTTGGTCTTTCTTTTGGAAATAAATATTTTATCAAAAACAAGAGATTTACAATTGAAATTAAGTCAAGAAAATGTGACATTTGCAATTATAAATTACAGAAGCTCATTTTTCTTTCTTTATTTCACTTATCATATTTTATAATTATTTAATGAGCCTCACAGGCAGAGATTACAAGATGTTATGTATCTTACCTGCTCTGTTGAAGTGTGGGACAAGGGTCTTTGTGTCCAAAGCTGTTTAACAGTTTGCTTCCAGAGCTAACAGCTTCCTGTGTTAGGTAGAACAATTAAATTAAATTAAAGACAAACAAAAAGCTTAGTGCTACTTCTTGTGCCATGCTTTATAAAACAGCCTTTGAATAAAGTATTTACTTATGTAGGTAAACAGATGTTTTAAACCTGTTAAAATACACCAGAATGCAGGAAATAGCTGCTGCTTTATTTAAAAAGTTTTGGGGGAGGACCCACAGACCTCACACCAACATGTCCCCCCTACAATAAGTTATTATAATGTGTAACCAGCCTTTCATATAAAAACTGGGATATTTTTACCAGAGAATACGTGCACTTTAACCAGGAAGAGTTTTTTTTGTTTGTTTTTTGACATTACAAACAGCAACAGATAATGAAGATTTTAACCTAAAAACCCACATAACAAAGCAGAGCATCATTTTTAAATGAAAAGGGACAAGGAGGAGAAAAATGTGCTGTTTGAGTTCATTTACTGACGGTAAACAAAGCAGCTCCTCACAGCTGACACTAAAGTTTAAAGCAGCACAGCACCAACACAACTCTCATGAAGTTCAGGTTATTTGACACGTTCCTGCCTGTTCTGTGACTTTAATAGACAGACACTTACTTCTTACCTTGCGTTGCAAACTATTTTCAGACTCTGTACCGCTTCGCTCGCTGCTCCTCCCCCTCTCGGTGAAAAGCTATGGCTCGAACACTGGACTCATGGGAAATGTAGTTCTTTTGACTTGTGTTAAAGTGAAGGCTTACTGAAAGAAAACTACAAAATAGCCGCGCCCGTGGTTTTTTTTTTTTTTTTTTTTTTTCATTTTCATTTTTGGTTATTGATTGGTTCCCGCTCCTGTCTGCTCCTGTTAGCTTTCAGTCCGGTCACGTCTTGGTTACGTGAGTTATAATGAGGTTGACTCCGGTCCGGCCGGATTCACGTGACCGGCGGTACTCCCGAAAAAAGGTCATCCTCTACTACACACTGAGGATCTTTTCACTGAACAGTTTTTCTTCAGAAACATCGTGATGTCTGTTTTCTCTGGACACAAACCAGCTGCTCCTGGCTGATGGTGTCTCCAGCAGTAGAACATGTTCACTCTGAGGCTGTAGATGATGATTGTTGCACACACACATACCTGGTTGTCAGTTTGACATATTGTCCCTCACATTCCACCAGCAGGTCACTGGATTCACTGAGGTAGGGTTGATGCAGACTTCTGCACCTCTGTGTCTCTGCCTGAATCTTCTCTGTGGTTCTCTGGGGTTTAGGGCTCTGATCATCTCCCTAATTGACATGAGAACACAACACATCAACAATAACATGGTTGTGTTATTATTGATCAAAAAACATTATCTAGGCTGAGAGATAAAAGCTTAACTGGTCAACAAAATCTTTTACAGCTAAACTTACCTCCTCCATGCAGCTTCCACTGTAGAAAAAGCAGCAAACTTAACGACAAAGTTTGTGACTGTCCTGTGGCCCCCACCTCACTTTTCTTTTGTCTGTCTGTCCTCACATCTGGGTCAGAACCTCCTGTGACAACATAAGCAAACGGTGAACATTAGCTGAACTGTTTAATCCGATGGATGAGCACATTTTTACAAGCTAAGCTTCATCTGTTATTGTCAATCTTTAGTTAGCTTCTGAGTTTAGCTAGTTATGTAGATAAAATAAATTTACACACTAATATCTTAAAGTTAGTGTTACAAGGATTCTAGTTTAATTCACTGCGATGTACGTGTTAAGCTGCAGTAATGTTAACAAACGTAATCTCACCAGCTGAAACAAACACGGCTCCGTCCTCGGAGTTCTTTGAAGACGAGTCGGGCCGTGGAATGTTGATTCAGTTTGTTCAACACTCACAGACTGACTTTAATGCTGAGAGGAGGAGGGGAGGCTGCTGTCCTTCTCTCTTCTTGCAGAAAAACACGGAGCAACTTTCTGCTCGTAAACAGAAAGTTGCGTGTGTTGTCGAAGCCGTTCGACAACACACTGCACATGTGAACCCCGTCTGTGGGCGTCACCAGCCCTATAGACATACAATCTGTAGGGCAGCTCTATACAGCTCTGCGTGTAAACACGTAGTCTGTTTATCAAATGTCTGGTGTTTTACCTGCCTGCGTGCTGAAACCATGTGACACGTTCAGCCAATACCGAAACGACACTGAAAAAAGAGTGACGTTTCAATCCATACACCGACCGGTGCAGTTCGGTCGGTGCCATAAAAGAACCTCGGTTCGGTACTCAGCCCTATTCAATACCAATAAATACAGGAAAAATAAGAAAAAGATGTGGAAGTTGAATGAGTTCAGCGCACGATAAAGTCACAGCAAGAGCAGTAGTGAGTGATGAGGTGGGTGATGAATAGGGTGATCATGGTTTGTTTTAGAAGAGGAAGAGCGGACCAAGCCCAGGTCTGACTCCGCAGAGAAGTGGGTCCAGAACCCCTTGGCTGGGCCATCAGAACCAAGCATCAGTTCTGAGCTCTGGAGAACAAAGGAGGATGTGGATGTTGACCCGGAAGGCAGACTAATAGAAGAAAATACACTTTTTTTAAAAATTACCAAAAAAACAAATGTTTTGTCAATTAGAAATGATAATAATGTAGAGGTTTTAAACAAAAAAAAAAAACACTTAAAGCATTAAAATAAAATAAAAATAATTAAAATTAAATATTTATTTGAGGCTGACTGTTCCAAAAGACTAGTTTTTAATGGAGGAAATATTTAAAACTAGTATTTTTAAGCAGTTAAATAAGAAGGTTGATTTCCCCCCTGAGTAACATGAATAATTAAAGTTAAAGGGTTAAAACCGTCATATTCAAATAAGATAATAATGTCTGTAGTTAGACAAAACAAAGTGAAGTTTTTGAGCAGCATGCATTCTGCTGGGACTGCTGCAAATAAAAAAATTAAGAAAAATTCCTTGTGAAATAATTATTTATTAGCTTCTTGTAAATGTATGTTATCTCCCGTACAAATTTGTTACATCTGCTGCTAATTATGACATCATCATTATTTTCATGCCTGTGATGCTGGTAAGCATAGGCGTCACATCAGTTATATGTGAAGGGGACATGTCCCCCTCACATTTAAAACATATTAGTTTGGAACCACACACACACACTTACCTTGAAATATGAGTTCACCCAGCGCTGTTTCTATTTCTTTGTGAACAAATCCATTCCATTTGATTAATAGGAAAATACTCAAACCACTAAAAGTCCACTCTGGGTGTTCCTGATTACTCCCAACAACTCTCCATACAGTGTTTCCTCTAGATCGCTTGGCTTGGCAGGGCGCTCATCTTTTCGTGAGTTTAATTGATGAGGCGGGGGGGAGAAGGGGGAGACACCTCTGTGTTGCGCGCTAGCTTAGCACTATGTTTTTGCCGGCCATTGTCAGTGGGGGTGGGGGGTTCTTGGGATGCTTGAGACAAGCGGAGCGTGCTCTTTTCAAACAAGGAGAGCTGTTGGTCAGGCTACTTCTTGTTGCTCTCTAAAATAGTTATTGAATCAAGTGTTTACATCTGTAGGTAAATGTTTAACAGCTTGTTGAAATACGCCAGAGTAAAGGAAATGGCATCTACTTTATTCAAAATCTTCTGGAGGAGGACCCCCAGACTAGAGCTGTCATTTTTAACCCGAGCCCTAAGCCTGGCCCCACCTGACCCAAATTCGGGCCGGGCCATGATGATGTGCTGGCTGGGCGGGCTGGGTCGGTGTCGGGTTTTCGATTGGGTGAGTGGATCAGCCACGATCCAGTTATATGATAACATGGCCTGCCATACATTCACCAGCTGCACAAGGCCATTTCACCATGAGCTGACAGGCCTTGAAACCGGTAAAACGTTCAGTTAAGCTTCAGATGGACTGTACTGCCAGGACGCGATCCATCGCCCAAATGGACGTTCATTCAGACGCTGCACTCAGCGGACGCGCGCGGCCGATGACCCAAACAGATGAGACCCCAAAGCAGACGTGTCAGAGCAGCCCGCGTGTCTGAGTAATGCAGAAGAATGCAGCAGAACCAGGGTTTAAATGTTCTTTTATGATCATGAAAAGACAAACAGGTGCACCTTTCATTCAGCTGCGCGTCCCCGACCGTTAATAACAAATTAAAAATGTCAAGGTTTTTTCTGGGTTTGGACATGTAATTACTGTTAATTCGTCAGGGCGGGTGGGGTTCGGAAATGATGATTGCGGGCTGGGGCCGGGTTGGATCTGTTTTTTTGGGCCCGAATGCAACTCTACCCCAAACCCCCCTACCAGTGTGCCCACCCCCACCCCATTACAGATGCTTCTGATGCTGTTAAGACATTTTCATCAGTGTTTAGTTTGTGTTCACAAAAACATTTTCACTGCACACAACATCTTTGTGTTGATGTTGGAAATGACTCCAGCTCCTGCTCTGAAAGTTATTGAGAACGCTGGGAGTCCTAAAACCAGCTCTGTGGAACTTCTTCCTTTTAGATTGTGATACTGACTATTCTAAATTTATTACAAATTAATTGACTGAAATGTGTGTGTTCAATGTGTTTGCTGTGGGGCAGTACTCTGGGGCACATTGTTTAAATTCAAACACGTCGTCGTTGCTTGAAGTTGACTCGTGTGTTGTTAAAAGCAGTTTGCACTTTTCAGAGAGCATTTTTAATAAACGTTGGCAATATGTCATGATTTTATTCCTGTTGCCACCACAAAGTTTCAGGCTCAGGATTTATTTTCTTTAAGCCGTGTGAACAATATTTTTCCTACGTGCACTCCGTTCACTCACATCCTTGATGAACGCTACGGCAGATCAATCACACATTTATTCAAATCGCACTCTTCTCTACAGTTACTTTTTTAGTATCAATAATATTATTTCTCCTGGTCACGAGAGCATTCTGACTATTCAGAATTAAAATAAAAGATATATACAATCGCGTGATTACCAGTAGAAATTAATAATTTACTATTTAATAAGAAGCAGTTGATAAGTAGGTTTTAAATATTGAAAATGGTGCAAACACCAGAAAGTCTTAAAAATTAGGCCACCAAAAAGTGGCCTAGACATTTATGTGATGTTTATGGATATTTGTAACATAATTTTTCAATTTGTCATTTTATTTGTTTTTTTAGAAGTTTGATTGTAATATATGTTGTTTTTTTATTTTAGTTTTCTTCTTTTAGCCTGTTTATGTCGGCACAACCACTTATTTCACCAACTTGTCCCGAACAGAACTTGTGTGTGTTTTAGTCAGAAACCTGTTGAGACCAAGTTCAAAGAGCTGCTTTTCATTCATTGAATTAAAGTAGTTTTCATTGAGATTGTAGTAAACTGTGGGCTGCTGCTGCTGCTGCTGCTGCTGCTGCTGCTGCTGCTGCTGCTGC
>NC_056508.1:2613839-2631511 GCF_014905685.2 Nematolebias whitei | reverse complement strand
CTGCTGCTGCTGCTGCTGCTGCTGCTGCTGCTGCTGCTGCTGCTGCTCATTTTAGGAATTATCATAGGTTCAATAAGTTGGTGGAAAACTCTCAATGTTTCTTTTGTTTCTTTACAGAAGGGGAAAGGAGATTCCAGCAAAAGTGAAGGGAGGGAAAAAGGTAGCTGCCAACAGAACACAGGTACGGCACCAGAATACAAGAGAAAGCAAAGTGCAACTTCTCTGTTCTAATCTTTGGTCTAACGGTTCCTCCTCAGACATCATCCCCCCCAGCCGGCAGTCCCTCGAAGCCTCCAGAGGAGGTGGGCTCCATGCCAGAGATTACAACTCAGCAGCTGAACGGCAGCTCATCAGCCTCTGCCATCGACCAGCCCCTGGAGCTGGTCCCTCTGGTCCAGCCAATCCCGTGTGCCTTAGCCAGCAAAGACAACCAATCAGAGGGGTTGGAGGTGGAGGGCCCCTGTTGCCTTGACGACTGCCCGTCAGACGAAGCGCTACAAAAGGAGGAGTGATGTCATTCTTTCCAGGATGCACCGCTCTCAGAGAGTTGTTTGTGTTTGACTGCCTTTCCCCCCTTTTGTTTTTTATTTGTTGCCCTGTCTGCTAACCTCATGCTAAATCACATGGAGCAGGAAGTGGGGCAACAACTCATTGCTTCACTTCCTGCCCCATCTGATCGACTGAAGCAGTTAGCTGTTTCTCCCCTGATTTTGCTCATGTGGTTTTACAACGTTTCATAAAAAGAGTTTTCTCCATGAGTTCATAAGCGCCCCACTCCTTAAAAAAGAAAAAGAATCCTAAATGTCGCTTTCTTGCACTCGAAGCTAAAAAGGCTTGAAGTTTTTGTCCCGTTTCTCAGCCCACCATCTAATGAGCCCTGTAGCCCCTCAGCAGGGATGTCTGTACAGCTCGAGGTTTTTATTGTTTGCTTTTAATGGTCCCATTAGTTGGAATTCTGCACGATTGTTGAGGATGCGGCTCTGGTGATGGATCAGAGGTGGTTTCCATGGTTACAGTTGCCACGCCTTGTCGCTGTGGTCACTGTTGGATTGATGGGGCTTGTTGCCATAGAGGAGTTTGTCTGACGTGAACTGATAGTTGAGCTCTGGTGAGAATAATTTCAACACAGTGGTGTACCGTTCCTCTGTGCAGTGACCCCCGCCCCATGCACACAGTGATAGATTGTGTGCTAGCGCAAGCCCCCACTTTATCAATTGATTGGTTATCTATCACTGGAGCACTTGTGCACCATCATGGTTATAGTGTGCTATCTTATTTTGACCTATGTAGCCTAGTCCTTAGATGTGCTAAGAAACCCCATAAATTGATGCACCTTAAGCCCTGAAGTATGCAAGATAGTCCTTTGTCTTTTTGTCCCAAAGCTTTGATTGTATTAGCCCAGCAGAAGCACTTAATGATGTATTTAAACATGATCAATCTAATTAAGCCCCATACAGCTGGAATAACATTCTGCCAGGGATGTCCCCCTGCTCCGGAGTAAATCTTTATGACATGTAGAACTACATTTAAAGGTAGAGATTTATTTGAGAGACGTCAGAATGTGAACAGAGTGGTTTCAAAAAAGCACTTTGTTTAAAAAAAAGTTAAGCCACACTGGACAGTCCTCTACCAAGAGAATAAGAAGTTTTAGAGAAAATGAGGCACCTTCTTGAGTCAAGGCCAAAAAACCTAAATGATGCTGCCCAGTAACGGAGAGAGGTGGAAAGTGAAAGTTGAGTCCGAGTTGATGCCTCACACGTTTGGTTAAGATCTTTACAATGAAGGAGGTCTCGAATGTTCGGGTCAAAGACTCCTGGAAATCCGTTCAGACGTTCAATGTGTTCTTTCCAAAGGAAATGTCCGTGCTTGCTGTCTGAGGCGGCATGTGATGATGAAAGGACGAGCTGCTGCCGCGCACGCCGCTGGCTCCGTCAGTTCAGATCAGCACGAACCGTTTGGGCCCAAAGTCTTTAACTTACACTCAGCTGAGACCACAGGCTGCGTCACATGACAGGAGTGTGCCGCTCACAGCCACAGACTTCATATTATGGACGTCTTTAGAGCACTTATGTTTGTAGACAATGAAGCGTGCCACCCCCACCACCCTGCAGTGGCTCTTATCTGACGAGAGCAGTTCAGGTGCGACTGGTAGCACAGCTGCAGTGAAGTGGAAGATCTGCCTGAGATGCTCCCCGTCAACATTAATCTGATCGTTCCAAGGAAGTCTGAAATTGACTTCAACACAAAAAGGCAAGTCCACTAGAAGCACCTTATTTTCTGAGCATGTTATGACTTGTGCTCTATCACGTGCCACAAATTTGACAAAAAGCTCGTGTGACATGTCTCCAAGCAACAAGCTGACACTGTACGTGTTAATGTAGTCACTTTAAATATCTCTGCGTTGGTCGACCTCAACAGTTAGTGACGCGTTGACCACCGGCTGCCACGCGTTGATTGTGACGGTGGTGCACAGCACCGCCTCCTCACCGACGCCCAACAAAACCTTCAGACCTGTAGGCCGTTGTTAGACAACGAGCAGACGAGTGCAGCGGGTGTTTAGTCTGAAGAGTCCAGTTCCAGCGCCAGGGTTTAACACGCAACATTAAACACACACACCAAGACTAGACGAGACAATTGAGCTCTACTGGCTGAAATACTAAGTCCAGGATTACTACAACTTCTATATTCAACTATTTCAAGCTTCGACATTCGTTCACATAACATGGATCGCAACAATATATTGTGACAAATAAAGATGGCTTGAGCAGCGAGCCAGAGCATGGTCCCGTGTATGATGCCCTCGATTTGCTCGCCGGATCACACACACACACACACACACACACACACATCAGTTGTATTTGTTACCAGCAGCATTCTCTCTGCTTTTGTGCTGAAGTGATATATTTTTGTGCAGTTTCAGTTGAGTCCAGTGGTGTCCGTTCATCAGAGATCATTTGGTAACATGTTCTACTGACCAGCTTCCCATGACGTCAGGTTTGCACTGAAGCTCCAACACAAACGACACGTCACGTGTCAGGCACGCAAACAGACAGCTGCACACCTCACACACACACATGCACACACATCAATGGTCGGTCCACAGTTACACAGTAGCTAGTTTGGAGACAAAATATTAAACACAACACATGATTTAATGTCCCTCTTTGTCCTCGTCTGTTTTAGTTCAATAGGTATCGATCAGTGATTTATCTACTTGTTTCTCTCACCTCCCTCTTTGTTCACTTCTTTACCCTCAGACGCTCCTCGGATCCTTATAGAGTGCACACATTCTCACACACACACTCACTCACTGACATTAAAAGTAGCCACACACACACACACAGATGTAGTGCACACAGGTGTCACCCTCACCCCGTTTCTCTGCCTCTACGTTAGGCCTGTAGGACCGTTTCTATTGGCTCTTGTTTTCTTCTTCTCTTTCTCTGGGCTGCCCCGCCCCTTAATCAACCCAACTAACAGTAAAGGTTATATTAACGTTGATAATCAGTTTCTATATGTATCTAGCCAGAGTGATTTAAAAAAGAAAAAAAAAATCAACAACCGTTTTATTCAATTGTGCAAATGTGTTTTCTTACTATTTTTAATGTAATTCCATCTAATCTTAACCTTCTACCATCACGTCAGTTAGTATGAAACATGCTTAGCCAACCTAGAGATTGGAACTGTAAAGATGGCCGCTCACATGCTCCTTCAGATGGCGTCTTTACACCACTTCTCCGTTACTCTGTAGAAGACATTTCTCCCACTCCTTCCAGTTTGAAGATAGTCTGCACTGTTTGATTCTCATCGTATTCCTGATAACAGTTTATCTCTTGGGTCTAAGCTGAACTCTGCGCCCTTGCACAAAGCAGCAAAGCATGTTTTAGAACATCTGAGAACCAAAGTACACCCTCACCACCCACATTCTTCCCAACATCAATAATCCTCCCCACACCACGTAACGAGTTTACTGATTAGTCTGATTTTATATATAGCTCTGACATGGCAGCACGTGATTAGTTTGACAAGTGTGTGAGGAATGTGGCAGTCGCAGAGATGCAGACGGACAGGGGCTGTAGTTTCCTGCGACACGTTTGGACAGGACGCACCAGGACTTCCAGCTGTTTGTGTCAGTCCAGTCCCGTGAGTCACCACGCTTACAGCAAAACTACACAAAAACAGAAAAGAATGATAGAAATGCCTTCATGTTGGGATTTGTGGCACTTTATGTATTTTTTCATACATTGAATTGTTCTGAGTGTTAGCAAGCACACAGGTTGGGTTGTCCTTCAAACACGAGTCTGAGTTTATTGAAGCCTTCCTGGACATTTTACGCAACATATTCAGGAGAAAGTTAAAACTTTCACTGATTAATACAATTTATTAGAATATTTTTGAAATTGGAGTGAATCTGCTCTATTTTCAGTCTCTTTTTTTAAATTTTGACTTTAAATACATAAAATTGGTTTTATTTTCCACTGTGTAAACTAGAGCTGTTTGTGTTTTGGACTTTAAACAATGAATTTAGTTTTTTTAGGCAGTTTTTCAATCAATAATGCTGTTAGTTGCACTCAGTCTTCACTTTTACATCCCTTAAAAGTGAAGGTGTGCGTGATCCACGGAGAGGAACCTGGAACGCTCAGTAATCAGACGTTGAAAGGAAAATCCAGTCTTGGCTCCAACTGCCCTGATCTTGAAAAGAGTCTCTAAAAGAGCTGGACTGATTAGAAGCAAGTCCCAGAACAAGAGTGTTGTGTGGAAGTGAAGCAGTATTACTGTCTGTCAAACAGAACTACTGGTTCAGTTTGATCTGTTGATTGATCTGCATCATGGACGAGTTGCTTGAAGGTCCCTTAAATCTGTCTGTCTCTCTCTACACTGCCACTCCTCCCCAAGTACCTCTAACCACCCCATCAACCTGTGCAGCAGAAAAGAGTTCAAATCTTTCCATAATATAATTGTTATAGAAATATTATCATCCTTGTTGTTATAATTATGGTTGGTATAATTTGTCATTGTTAGCATTATGAAAGCACCAAAGGGTCTGTTGAAAGGTGAAAAATGAAAGATTTGTTTTTAGTTTTTAATTTGTCTGGCTGTTGGTGGTCTGACGTCACAGAGGGAGGGGAGGAAAGGTTCAGGAAGAGACAAAGAAGGCAGTCATGTTTGTACTGGTTGGGAAATGACTTACAGTGCTGAAATAAAATTTATTCTTTTAGTAAAAAAAAACACTTTTTGTGTCCAGTGACTTGATTTGTGGTCAGTTAGGACCAGTTAGAGACAGAGTTGATGTTGAAAAGTCCTGACTTCTGGCTTATCTCCGACTCAAGTCGTTTGCTACTTTTCATCAAACTAAAACTGTCGTTTCCAAAAATGAATGATGTCATTCTAAAAACTGAGCGATATGCATTTCTTCAAAGAATGCTCGGCCTTTACACGGTAAATGGACTGTACTTAAATGGTGCTTTTCTATTTTATCAGGACACTCAAAGCTCTTTACAACAACCTGTGCCTCATTAGCACTTTATTATTTCTATACAAAGACTGATCAGAGCTTGATCACATCCACACACTCATGGGACACACATCTGAGGCGATGAGGGTGTAGTGATGCAGGGACAGCTTTGCTGTAACTTCACTACTAATTAATTATTCTTAAAGCTAGTTCAAGCACAAAGAATATTAATTGTTAATTACAACGGATTATTTCTTTTTCGAGTTAAATTAATGCCAAGTGACCGAGATAACTGTGAGTGGATTGTTTAATCAGTGACATGAGACGCCATTTTATCTTTGACCCATCAGAATAAATGCGGTCATTTATTTAACAGAATCAAAATTTAACATCAAACATGTACACATTGATTTGCTGATCTGGTTCTGATTAATAAACTTGGCATGCTTTACTAACAAGACAACAGAACATTACTGATCGAGGCTGATTCATAGAAAAGTTAAAGAGGAGAAATAGATTTAAAAGGAAGATGTATGTTTGTTGACCAGAATTAGCACTCTTTCTTTCAACACCCCGCTCAGCTTTCCGGTACACTTGAGGACGTGCAGAGACTTTGTTACCTTAGATGGGGGCTGCCTCCACTCCGGAACAGAAGTCCATTAGTACGATCCCTTCACAGCGTCTCCGGTTAAAGTGGCTGGTCATCGTCAGAAGTCGTGTGGTTTACTCCGTTCAACAGAACAAGCTTCCTTCGAAGTTGTAGGGCGTTACGCCCGGGTGAGTTCACAGCGAGGCGCTGTGACTCCACTGGGATGGACGGACCCCTTTGCACATGGTCCCATTCCATCAGCTTCTCAGTTCAGCTGGAAGACTTCATAGTTCCACTCAGAAGTGGAAGACTCCGGTGTAAGACTGAAGGAACACTGAATGATCCCAGGAAGTGTTGACTTTTAAAGAGTCCTCACTTCCTGTCACTTGGTACTTCCTGATTGATTGAAACAACCAGCAGGGGGGTGTTTCAGTGATGTCAGAGGGTTATTAAAAGTCAAAAGACAACAGGAATGTTTAAGAACGGTTAGTACAGATGGAGAAAAATATTTTGAAGAAGTGAGAAACTTTGCAGGTGCCAGCTTATTTACTGTCTGCTAGGTTTAAAAACAAGGCACTTTGTTCTAATAACTTGTCTCTGTTTGTCTCTGTCTCCGACTTTTGACCGACATCACTTCTTCTCATTTCAGACAGAAGATCAAAATGCATAATTACTTTGTAAATAGACATTTAACTTGATTTCTAATTTATAATGAGGTTTAAAAATCATTAATACTGTTTCACAGTTGATTTAAATGAGTGGTTCACTTCAACATTTAGAAATGGTATGAACTAAACACACTTTTGATTATCAAGATATCTTAAAATAGTACTGATAATGTAAAAAAGAAGAGTGTTCTTTCAATTGATTAATTCAGGATACAATTAAATAGTCTCTTGATGAGATAATTTGTATTTCTGGATTCAAATCAATGAAATAACAGTTCCTGTCCCCTGAAGGTCTTCAGAGACAGGTTGAGGTCGGAGGCCGAGTTCACTACAAGGGGTTCAGTGTCTTGCCCAGGGACACGTCAGCATGTGACTGCTGGTGGAATCGAACCACCAACTCCTGCACTGGAGGACGACTGCTCTAACCACTGAGCCACAGCCGCCCTTAAATAACTTAGTACGAATTAGACTAGATGATCTAAGGTTAAAACGTGTCCATCAGTCTGTCCTCGTGGTTTTCTTTTGTAAAAACTTAAAACAGTGGGTTTTAAAAATGAACTTAATTATATTCAGTTTGGAGACTCCAGCGTTTTAGAACATTTGGGAGTTTCATCTTTAAATGAGTGATTAGAAGAAAATCATATTTCACTTGCAGGATTTAAAATCCAGCTCAAACTGTGCCTCATGTTATTCACTGATGCCTGCAGCTGTTCAAAAAATGTGAAGCTGCAAAAAAGTATCTATTCTGTCTAATCAATAGTTATTTATTTTAATTTTCTGCCTTTGTAAGTAGTCTCATCAAGTTATTGTATGTTTATGAAAAAAAGCGTTGTGTGGTAAACTAGTTTAAGCCTTGATCTAGTATCTACTCTCCAGGACCAGATTTTATTGAGGGAGTTCCAGCAAGAAGTGAGCAGAAGTCCTGTTCAGAGCGAGTGTGTGTCGAACCTCTAGTCTCGGGCGTTTCACCTTCTACCACCCTTACAAAAGCTTGACTTCTACGAGCCTAACCAGGCAAAAGATGAAGCAAGAGGAGAGCCCAACCCCAAAACAAGACTCCAGGAAAGAGAAAAGTTCAGCTGCAAAGGATCATGGATATGCTGCAGACATGGAGCTGGAGGAGGAAACCGTGTTCTCGATGACGCTGCAGAACTGTCACCTGCCAAAGGTGCTCCTGCCTGAAAAATAACAAAAAACACAACTTTGGAAGACCTGATGGAAGCCATCCAAGCTCTACACCTGAGGATCGACGCCCAAGAGGAAAAGATGGACATGAAGACGAGGCTGACTCAGAACACGGTGATGATCCACAGCCTTACTCTGGACTTTAATGCAACTGAAGTGAAAGAGTGTGAGGAGAACACAGCTTCTGTAGAGTCACAGGTGTCCAGTCTGCGTAAGGACGTGACTCTCAAAGCTAACTCCACACAACTGGATCGTCATAAACAAAGATGGAACCTGACGATCAGAGGGATGAAGGAGACGATGGGGGAACACTCGACAGGACGTGGTTCAACTCCTGGAAGGTTGCTCCAGAATGGGTGGACAAGATGGATGATTACATCGACACAGTTCATCGACTGGGGAAGAAGGAGGAAAGTCGACCTCGCCGCCAAATTATTGTACAGTTTACCAAGCGGCAGCACAGAGATGGAATATGGAGAATGACTAAAAATTCTCTGATCTGTGAGTCCACTGGTGTCCGTTTCACGGAGGAAAGACCGACTGGAGAGAAAGTATGGCCCCAGATCCTGCAGGCGAGGAACGCAGGGGACTGGGCCTACCACCACGGCCCGTTCTCAAATATAAACAGCCGACGCACCTGTGCCAAGGACTGCACGTTTGGAAGGTATTTTCTAAAGATGGTATCATAAATAATTTAGAAATAAGGGCGTATTCAGTTTGTGTGTGTGTGCTGCAGTTTAGTGAACATTTGTTCTAGTGTGCTTGTAAATCTGATGCTAATGAAACCTGCACATGCTGCTACTGATATATGTCAAATGTAGATTGGAGAAAAAAATATATTTGCTGAACTCATTGATTTGAAATATATTTACAGTTGATCAATAACATAAGTGTTTGTTTTTTCTCATTTAATAAAAACTCATGTTGTAAACATTCATGAAACATTTGATTCTTGACTTCAGGGAACATGTAAACATGATGAAATTTATCACATTTGTAATGAACATTTGATGTTTTAACATATTTCAGGTAAGAAATAAACATGTCATGAAACAGATCCTATTTTGAAGTAAACATTTTATGTAATTAAACGTTTCTAGTAACAAACATGATGAACATTGTGTGAGGTAAAACATTTCATAGAAAGTTGCTACACAAATGTTCAAACATAAGTTAACAGCATGATTTACATATTTATGTCTCCTTGAAGCTGCAGCACAAACGTGCTCTGAGAAATATGTTTAAGAAGCTTCGTGCTTTCTGGAGACGAGCTTCACACAATTCCTGTTCTGGAGACACACGGACGACAGCCATGTCTTTCTGGCTCCACACAAGGTCACAGTGGTTTGATGATGGACCTGTGCATGGTATGGATGATGTTTCTTCAGATGAACTTCACTGCCTGCCTCCACGGCCTGCTGGATGCTGCATGTCCTATGTTTGTAAGGAAACTTTCTCCAGGCAGCAGCGATCAAACATTGAGTCCATCAGGAGATGCTCCAAGTTCGGGGAAGTTGGTGTTTATGATGAAAACACATTTAACTTTTAGATTTTTCTACTGCTAGCTGTAATTTTAATGTTTGCCTTTTGAGCATCATCCTCATGATTCACACTCCATTTTGTTTGAACTGAGTAGACACAGTGTTGCTCAGCATGAGCCACGGTGTTCTGGTGGATCAGAGTCCGAGAGTGCAGAACCTGTGAACACACAGTTATAATGATAAATGAAAACACAGAAACAAATTATAATATATCTATATAGATATAGATAGATAGATATCTATATATATAGATCTATAGTAATCTTGTTATTGGTGATAATGTTTTTTCAGAACACATGCCAGTCCAGTTTGAGTTCACCCTCCCCCATCTAACTCCTAAGCCGTGCGTTCCTGGACGTAGGACTCGGACCATTAACCACTTCACTGCCACACGTTTCACAGATGTTTATAACTCTGAAATGATATTTCAGCCCCAGTGTTTCTCACCACCACTGAGGAGCTGACATCCCAGTTCAACTCTGTCTGCTTAAAGACTCTGGATCATGTTGCGCCTGTTAAAACCAAAAAAATCAAAACTGAGAGCAGAACCGTGGCTGAGTGATGTCACCAAGGCCGTTAGGCAGCAATGTAGGAGGGCGGAGCGCAAGTGGAGGAAAGACAGGCTGCAGGTCTCTTTTCAAATACTTAGAGAGTTGGCGCCGTTATCAGAAAACAGTGAAAGCTGCTAAATCCAAATACTTCTCTGATATAATTACCTCAAACTCTCACAACCCACGTGTCCTCTTCTCCACCCTAAACTCTGTTCTCCACCTCACTGAACCATCACCTCTGGAAGCCTCAACTGAACTGTGCGACAACTTCTTATATTTCTTTTGGAAAAAATTTGCGACCACCCGTGCTCTCATTTCCCCTCCAACTCATGACCCATCCATCCCACCTCAATCTGTAGCTCCTTTTGACCATTTTGAACCCATCACTCTATCTTCTCTAGAGCAGGTCATGTGCAGCTTGAAACCTTCTGGTTCCCCCTTTGATGTGGTCCCCCCTCGACTACTAAAGGAGGTGTTTCCAACTCTAGGTCCGTCCATTCTTGCCATAGTAAACAGTAGTTTATCCACTGGTGTGGTGCCAAAATCCTTTAAACATGCTGCTGTCCAGCCTCTCCTGAAAAAAACAAACCTTGACCCCTCAGTTGTTTCCAACTTCCGGCCTGTCTCCAAACTCCCATTTGTTTCTAAAGTACTGGAGAAAATATTCGAGTCCCAGTTGAAGTGCTTCCTGGAGGATCACACCATCTTAGAGCTTTTCCAATCTGGCTTTAAACCTCTCCACAGCACTGAAAGTTGATTTTGTCTAAGGAAGCATGCTTCAAATCCAATAGTCTACTATAAATTAATGAAATAGAATGTTGTTTTTTTTTGGGTCTAGAGAAAGAATCGTGTCAACAATACTGCTATCTGTTGAAATGGAGAGGCTGGACAAATGAAGTGCCGTATTTGGAGATGCCTAAAAAAAATTGGACTGGGGAAGGCTAAATTTTTCACATAGTTGTTGAAATGAAGTTAGCATGTTATTGAGGAATAAGTCATTGAAGCGTACTATACCCCTTCTCGGCCATTAAAAACAGAGTCCTGAGATGAGGGTTTGAAGAGTTGGTTAGACAGGATAGGGCTGTAGAGAGAAACTAGAGAAATCGAAACATTTACGAAATTGTGCCCAGATTTTTAGTGAGTGTTTTATAACTGGGTTTATAACAGTCGTAAGTGGTGGAAGCAGGAATGAGGATCCCAAGAAAGCCAGGGTGGACCATTTCCCAGAACACTGTGATTCCATGGCTACCCAGTCAGGGCAGTCAGGCCTGTTGTAATAGAATGACCAGAATGCGAGGCAGTGCAAGTTTGCTGCCCAATAATAAAAGCGGAAATTTGGAAGGGCAAGACCGCCTGTGGCCTTGGTTTTTTGGAGATCTGTCTTATTTAAGCGTGGACGTTTTCCCTGCCACCGATATGATGAAATGATGGAATCTAACTGCACAAAGAATGAACCAGGAATAAAAACAGGAATAGTTTGAAAGAGATACAAAAAATTTGGTAGACACTTGACTGAGTTAATATGGTCTATGAGGGATGTGGAAAGCGGTGACCACCGGGGTAATGCCTGCTTTGTCTGATTCAACAGAGAGACAAAATGTTCTTGATATAAATCTTTGTACCTCCTCGTAACTGTAACACCCAGGTAAGAGAATTTTATCTTCTCAATTTTAAAAGGCCATTTACTAAAGTTAAGAGTCTGCGCCAGGGTATTAATAGGGTTAGGGTTAGGGTTAGGGTCGGTAACTGCATTACCGATACAGCTGACACAATTTCTGTCAGGGATATTGGGATCTCCAGTGCATCTTCCAGGTTAGGTGTGAGTTTCGGCATATTGGTCTTTTCGAAAAAGTGAGAAGATAAATTCTTGTTGGTTTGGGATTCTGAAGTATATAAATGGGAATAAAAGTCCTTAAAGGCTCTGTTAATTTGTAAATGATCAAGAGTTATGGTGCCATTCTTTAATTGGATCTTAGGGATGATTTGTTTAGCCGTGGCACCCTTCAACTGATTTGCCAGTAGTTTTCCTGACTTTTCTCCATGTATGTAAAATGTTGATTTACTTTTCAAAAGTGATTGTTCTATTGAGTGTGTGGTCAATAAGTTAAACTTAGTTTTGAGTTCCAAAAAAGTTCAATCTGGTCCTCTGGACATTCAAAAAAAAAAAAAAAAAAAAGCAAAAAAATATAGAAACGTTTCGTCTCTCATCCAAGAGACTTCCTCAGTCTGAGGTGCTGTTTTCAGCTCAGTCTCTTAAATAGCACCTTCTCAGAGTGGATCAACCAGTTTTGCTGCTGACAACCAGAACCAGCTGATCACATGCTCAAGAAGGACCATCAGCCTAACAATGGATCATTAGCACCTGATGGCTGTTTACTGTTCACAGAGGGCTGAGTGATACTAGCAATCACAGCATTGTAAGAGGGGGACAGTTGAACCTGGAGGCTCCACCCCTGTTTAATGATGGACGGTTTCTTTTCACAAAGATGGCCTACACATTATTGCAATGTTGTGTATGTTGTTCAGTGTCAGGAGGGCTGTGATCAGTCTTACATTGGGGAAACTAAACAGCCACTGGCCAAAAGGATGGACCAGCACAGAAGATCAACATCATCAGGCCAGGACTCTGAGGTCTACACTCATCTCCAGGCCAGCGGTCACTCTTTCAAGGATGAAGATGTTCACATCCTGGACAGAGAGGAACGATGGTTTGAGAGAGGAGTAAAGGAGGCCATCTTTGTATACATGTATATATATATATATGTATGTATATACATATACATACATATATATATATATATATACATATACATACATATATATATATACATATACATACATATATATACATATACATACATATATATATATGTGTATATCTATATGTATATATATGTATATATATATATATGTATATACATACACCACAGGAGTATATAAAGCATATTGTTTTTGCACGTGGAACAACTTCTGCTCAACAGCTCCACACTTTCATCAGTGTCCTCCATGCATTTGTCTGTTTCATTGCTAGAAGCAGTGGTCCTGATGTTGTAGTTATCAATGGTGACTGTTTTAATCTGTGCAAAGCTGATCCATTCAGCCTGCAATCTATCAACACTGGCATATGTCCATCAATTTCCAGCACGCATTTGCTGAGCTCTGTCATGGCAGTGTCTGGAAGACCTTTCTCCCTGATATCTGGGAAACATTCTGATGGCCTGATGATGTTGCTCTTTGGACCAGCACAGAAGATCAACATCATCAGGCTAGGATTCTGAGGTCTACACTCATCTCCAGGCCAGCAGTCACTCATTCAGGGATGGAGAGGAACGATGGTTTGAGAGAGGAGTAAAGGAGGCCATCTTTGTGAAAAGAAATCGTCCATCATTAAACAGGGGTGGAGGCCTCCGTGTTCAATTGTCCCCCTCTTACAATGCTGTGATTGCTAGTATCACTCAGCCCTCTGTGAATAGTAAACAGCCATCAGGTGCTAATGATCCATTGTTAGGCTGATGGTCCTTCTTGAGCATGTGATCAGTTGGTTCTGGACGTCAACAATAAACTGGTTGGTCCACTCTGAGAAGAGGCTATTTGAGACCGAGTCTCAGGGGCTGTTTACACCGCGTGTATTTTGAGTGCATCCACTTCTTTCTCTCTGCGTTTCTGCTGATCATCTACACGTGGTAAGCACAAATCCATCAGCACAGAAAATACTGTGATGTCACCAGTTGATGGAAGACCCACACTTTGCTGAAAACATCATAGCATCTATAAAGCTGAAGATAAACAGAGCGGACGATCTGCAAGCAAATATAAATGACCTCATCGATTGGGTGGAGTTTATCCATGCAGAGATGGTGCACGGGAAGATGGTGGAAACCAGTAAGAGAGTTGGGAAAAACAGAAGAAAAGGTGCTGCAAATGGAGAACAAGCTGCTCGATAGTTCACGTTATAAAAGAAGATGGGACCTGCGTCTTTCAGGAATAAAAGAGGATGTTTGTAACAAGGTTATTTCCATCTGCCAGAAGACAGGATGTAAAGAAAAACCACCAGATGTTATCGACAGCGTGCACCGGCTGGGTCGCGTTACGAGCACGGGACGTCCTGGAGAAGTGATCACCCAGTTCTCCATGAGACACCACAGGGACAGCAGTCATCGTTTGTGAAAGAAAGCAACCTGCGTTTCAAGGAGGACTTGTCCCCTGAGGACCAGCAGGAGTGGAAATATTACCAAACAACTGCAGTGGACATGTTTTCTGCTCTCCCAGATACATGTGGGCATTTTGTTTTATTAGCCGTGTCAGTAAATGAGGAAACACTTTTGTTGGGTTCCATATATGGATACAATACCAAAGCAGAAATTATGCAACTTTGTGACAGATTAAGTAACGGGGTGAACTACTTATGAGGAAAATATCATGATATGAATATGATAATTGGAAGGGACTTCAATTCTTTACGATGCATTAGACAGATTTCCTCCAAAGGCTAATCCAAATCTAAACACAGTTCTAGAAAACTTTACATCAACTTTTGGTCTGACTCATGTCTGGAACAAAAAAACAAATCAAAAATTGAATTTATGTAGCAAAACAAAACAGGCTAGTCTAAATCAACAATTGATTTCTGGCTGGTGTCTGATTTAATAACTTAATTAAATCTGATATTCTTCCAGCTCCTCGATCAGACCACAAACTTATTCTAATTTAAAAATCTACATCAAATGAGTACAGAAAATAAAAGTACAGCTTCCTGGAAACTCAACACTTCTCTGTTAGAAAATGAAGCACAGTTGAACAGTAATCAAGTATTGGAATAGAGTTTGGCGTCAGAAGACATTTATAAAAACTGGAACTCTTCAAATATGAACTTAGAAAACTGTTCATGACAGCTGGAGCTGAAATGGCACAAAAGAAACGAACAACAGAATCGGAGGTTCGTCCATCCATCATCTTTACCCGCTTCTTCCATTTTGGGTCATGGGGGTCGTCTGTGCCCAAGTCCAGCTGTCACTGTGCGAGGGGCGGGGGACACCCTGGACCCTGGACAGGTGTCCAGTCCATCACAGAGAATCAGAGGTAATAAAAGAAATCATCCTATTAAATAGTTTTCTGCCAGAAAATGTATCTGAAGAACAAGAGATTAGATTAAACCAGTTACAACTGAAGCTGGACAATAGTTACATTTCCAAAGCTAAAGGAGCTTAACTACAAAGTCCATGCTCAATAATCCAGGTATAAAATAAAATATTAACATACAGGAGCTTACATTAGATCGAGACAGAACTGGTTGGAAGAGGGAGAAAAAAACTCTTGTTACTTTTTTAGATTAAAAAAAGGCATCAAATATGTAACAGCATTATAAAACTTCAAAAAAGCAACAATATATGTGAAGACCCAGTTCAGTCAGTCGAGATGTTCTGATGAAACTATCACACAATTTATCCTGATGCTGCTCAATAATCCAGGTGGAAAAATCCAAAAAAGTTCAATCTGGTCCTCTGGACAGTCAAAAAAAAAAACAAAGCAAAAAAATGTAGAAACGTTTCGTCTCTCATCCTGAGGACTTCCTCAGTCTGAGGTGCTGTATTCAGCTCAGTCTCTTAAATAGCACCTTCTCAGAGTGGATCAACCAGTTTGCTGCTGACAACCAGAACCAGCTGGTTTACGAATTTTTAGAATCTGCCGTGGTGTTTGACGCAGTCCCCAGTGGAGCTTTAAAACTTCTACACCTCCAGGTCCAACTCATTTGATGCCATGTTTTGATCCAGGTTCCATTTATATTGACTGATTGTCCTTTGATAAGTAAGAAAACAACTAACAAACCTTAAGAAATGTTCTTTTAAGAGATGTCTTTTCACCAGCTTGTACATTTTATTGGTCCAACATCTTTGGAAATATAAATTGGAAGTGGACTTGGTTATTACCAAAGAAATACCTAATAAATCCATCCATCCAGCTTCTTCCTCTTATCCGGGGTCGGGTCACGGGGGTAGCAGCCTAAGTAGGGAGGCCCAGACTTCCCTCTCCCCAGCCACTTGGTCCAGCTCCTCTGGGGGAATCCCGAGGCGTTCCCAGCCAGAGAAACATAGTCCCTCCAGCGTGTCCTGGCTCTTCCTCTGGGTCTCCTCGCAGTGGGACGTGTCCGGGACACCTCACCAGGGAGGCGTCCAGGAGGCATCTTAACCAGATGCCCGAGCCACCGCAACTGGCTCCTCTCGACGTGGAGAAGCAGCGGCTTTACTCTGAGTCCCTCCCGGATGATCGAGCTTCTCACCCTGTCTCTAAGGGAGAGCCCAGACACCCTGCGGAGAAAACTCATTTCGGCCACTTGTATCCGAGATCTCATTCTTTCGGTCACCTAATAAATAATAAAGTAAAAGAAATTTCCTACAAAATTATTCACAATTGTTATCCAGTTAAAGTATTTTTGATAAAAAGATACAACTGGTACTTGGACCCTATGTGCACGTTCTGTAAAAATCCTGCAGAAGAGCTTGTTCATCTGTTTTGGGATTGTTGTTACAGCAAAATATTCTGGAGGGACATGTCGGTTTGTTTTCATAGAAAGAATGTGAATATTAGTTTAACAGAAAATGTTTTATTTGGGATGGGGAAAGGTGACCTTGTTAAAACAGAATCTTTATATGCTGTTAACTTTTAATTGTTTTTGGTAAATATCATATTCACACCTCCAAATATTTACAACAAAATCCTAACTTCCAGATTTTATTATCTTCTATTAATATTTATATAGAAGCCTTAAAACGAAGCTCAATGCTAAAGCCATCGAGCACCGATTTGATTTTAACATTGTAAAATACTGCTTTATGTTCTGTAATGTCCTTGGATGTTGTATTTATGTTTATAATTAGTTCTCTGTTATGTTTTGTTCATGTATGTTCCATGTTTGCAGTAAACAAAAACATTAAAGAAGATGTCATACATGCATGATGTCTGTGCTTGAAGCTCTGTGGAGAAAGAGGGCTGCGGGATTGCCAAATAAGAAATGACAAACGATCTTACTGTTGCTTTAACATTACCATATTTTCACCAAAAGTGTCATATGTGCGGAGTGATGGCGCACTCTCATAGTGCTGGTTTACATGGTGGGGGTGTATGCACTTTCTGGGAGGAGATAAACGGGTCTCTCTTGACTGTAAATGAGTCCTCGAAGCTCAGTCAGACTATCCTGTATGATTAAATGTTCAATGAAAAAAAAATCGCGCAAAAACGACAATTACCTTATATTTGGCAACTGGCAGGAGGATTTCCACACACGCCTTCTCGCGAAATTTAGACGCGTAGTCTCGCGATATTTAGGCATGTCGTACCCATCAGATATCGACCCACTCACGGAAAGATGGCGGTGATGATAAGCAAACTACCTGGATTACATTGACGCTCAGGTACACAGTTGCTAGATTTAGTGTTTTTACAACTGAATAGAGGAGGATTTATCGGAGGAAGCTCGTTCTGTCCTCACGTGCTCCCGCTCTGAACCTGTGTAGGACGAAGGCTCAGTTAGCCGGAGTGAAGCTAGCGCTGCTTGTGATGCTACAGGCTAGAGGTGTTGGAGGCTGACGACACAGCGCCCACCTCCCACTCACAGCGCCCACCTCCCACTCACAGCGCCCACCTCCTACTCACAGCGCCCACCTCCCACTTACAGCGCCCACCTCC
>NC_056508.1:2612863-2613739 GCF_014905685.2 Nematolebias whitei | reverse complement strand
CAGCGCCCACCTCCCACTCACAGCGCCCACCTCCTACTCACAGCGCCCACCTCCTACTCACAGCGCCCATCTCCCACTCACAGCGCCCACCTCCAGCTCACAGCGCCCACCTCCCGCTCACAGCGCCCACCTCCCACTCACAGCGCCCACCTCCCACTCAGACCACCATCCTGGAGGTATCATCCCTGTTTGATCACATTCTTGCTGAACTCACAGCGTCTTGTTGCATTTTCATTCTGCTTTTGTTCCGTAGGTTTGGCCCTGAACTGGACACATCCTGACTCCTCACCTCCTGACTCCTCACCTCCTGTCTCCTCACCTCCTGACTCCTCACCTCCCGACTCCTCGCCTCCCGGCTCCTCACCTCCCGACTCCTCACCTCCTGGCTCCTCACCTCCTCACTCCTCACCTCCTGGCTCCTCACCTCCTCACCTCCTCGCTCCTTACCTCCTGACTCCTCACCTCCTGACTTCTCACCTCCTGACTCCTCACCTCCGGACTCCTCACCTTTTGGCTCCTCACCTCCCGACTCCTCACCTCCCGACTCCTCACCTCCTGACTCCTCACCTCCTGACTCCTCACCTTCCGGCTCCTCACCTCCCGACTCCTCACCTCCCAACTCCTCGCCTCCCGGCTCCTGGCTTCCCGACTCCTCGCCTCCCGGCTCCTCGCCTCCCGGCTCCTCACCTCCCGACTCCTCACCTCCCGGCTCCTCGCCTCCCCGCTCCTCACCTCCCGGCTCCTCACCTCCCGCCTCCTCACCTCCCGACTCCTCACTTTCCGGCTCCTCACCTCCCGGCTCTTCACCTCCGGGCTCCTCACCTCCTGACTCCTCACCTCCCGACTCCTCACCTCCCGACTCCTCACCTCCCGGCT
>NC_056508.1:2603607-2612853 GCF_014905685.2 Nematolebias whitei | reverse complement strand
CCGACTCCTCACCTCCCGACTCCTCACCTCCCGGCTCCTCACCTCCCCACTCCTCACCTCCCGGCTCCTCACCTCCTCACTCCTCACCTCCCTGCTCCTCACCTCCCGAATCCTCACCTCCCAACTCCTCACCTCCCGGCTCCTCACCTCCCGGCTCCTGTCAGACATGTGGGAGCAGACAGCAGGAGAGAGGGAGCTGTGGGGTGAGGTAGTAGTTTGTTTAGTTTTAGGATCACACCAGATCTGGGAGGTGACTATACGACCTACTGTCTTTCTCACAGCAACCAACCCACCAACAGGAGGAGGTGCAGCCGCTGCTCTTCGCTGCTCGTTTGTGTATTTACATTAATTGTCCCAGTTGTTATAATGTTCTTGTCTTTTTGTAGCTGTTGGTGACAGAAGAATCTGTTGCTGCAAACATCTTTCAACAAAAATGCGTGAGGAAAGAACGGCCTGGTTTCACCGCACGTCTGAGTTTCTAACTAAAATGCTCTTCAGATGGAAAGTGACTGTTGGAGAAACATTTATGAACTGTAGGAAGAAAAACCAGTGACTTCTGAAAGTTGGAACAAAATGCGTCTGTTGGTTCATGTAATATTTTGCTAACAGACCAACAGGTATTGTGAAAGTTTGAGTCAAAGATCATTGGACAGGTGTGTACTGGTCGGAGTATGTGATGGTTCTAACGAGTTTCAGTCAGGTCCTCTGGAATGATCCTTTTCAAACGTTCCGTCTTTTATCCAGAAAACTTCCAGTCAGAGGAGCTGCAGTAAACCAGTCTAATTAATATCCTGATGCATGCTCAATAATCCAGGTAGAAAAATCTAAAAAAGTTAAATCTGGTCCTCTGGACATTCAAAAAAACAAAACAAAGCAAAACAACAAAAAAATGTAGAAACTTTTCGTCTTTCATCCGAAGGACTTCCTCAGTCTGAGGCGCTGTATTCAGCTCAGTCTCTTAAATAGCACCTTCTCAGAGTGGATCAACCAGTTTGCTGCTGACAACCAGAACCAGCTGATCACATGCTCAAAAAGGACCATCAGCCTAACAATGGATCATTAGCACACTGATGGCTGTTTACTACTCACAGAGGGCTGAGTGATACTAGCAATCACAGCATTGTAAGAGGGGGACAGTTGAACCCGGAGGCTCCACCCCTGTTTAATGATGGATGATTTCTTTTCACAAAGATGGCCTCCTTTACTCCTCTCTCAAACCATTGTTCCTCTCTATCCATGATGTGCACATCTTCATCCCTGAAAGAGTGACCGCTGGCCTGGAGATGAGTGTAGACCTCAGAGTCCTGGCCTGATGATGTTGATCTTCTGTGCTGGGCCATCCTTTTGGCCAGTGGCTGTTTAGTTTCCCCGATGTAAGACTGATCACCCTCCTGACACTGAACAACATACACAATATTACTCTGTTTGTGCCGGGGGACTGGATCTTTGGGATGAACCAGTCTTTGCCGTAATGTATTTTGGGGTTTAAAAGCCACTGGGACGTTATGTTTAGAAAATAAACGTCTCAGTTTCTCTGATACTCACTCAACATACGGAATGACCACTGGTCTGGGTCTGGGTTCCTCCTTTTCACCTGATGGCTGACTGGAGTCCTGTTTGGGCTCTTGGGAATGATGCCACTTTGTCGACATGTGAGGTTGAATCGCAAATGGTTCCTGTAGTCTGCCCTCTTCCTTGCTTTTTTCTCAAACTCTCTAACTAGTGTTGGATTTAATGTTTTATCTTTTATTATTTCTGAAATTTCAGGTTGTATCATGTGTGTGTGTGTGTCGTTTTTCTTTAGAGTTTCCTCACAATCATTTAAATGTTAATCAATTAATTTGCATGAGTATCCACTTTATATATATAATCTGACCCTAGTTAGGGTCAATCTTATAAATTCACAATCTTATAAGTTCACATTTTGATATAATTACAAGCGACTCAGAGCAGGTAAGATACTGATTAGACTCCAGGGAAGTGTCTCTGAGTATGGACGCTCACACACACACACGCTCACTCACACACACACACACGCTCACACACACACACAGACTGATGAACATAAAATAATCTAGAACACGTTTCTCTAACTTAGACTTAATATAGTTTGACTAAATAAAATTAGTAAGATAATAGAAAGTAGCATTTAATCGTTTAACAATTGTTATCAGTTTAGAGGAGAGAATCTTCACAGAAAAAACACCAGCGTTTGACTAACAAAGAGTAATAAAATTCTTTATCTATGGTATGTAACCTCAAGGGCATATCTAGCAAAGCAGAAGAGCCCCGTAACCATGACAACGGGTTGTTTAAACCAATCAGAGGCAGAGCCTGCTCAAAACTGTGATAAAGGTCCAGAGAGAGACTGTAGCATTAGCATTTGCTTGGAGACTCATCGGATCAGGTCGGTGTTCGGTAAATGCTCCTGTATGCATACATGTAATTTGATTTTATGAACTCTGAATACTTGTAATTTGTTGTCCAATAAATCTTTTGAATTAAGGTGGCCGTATCAGCTGTTTTGAACACCATTTGTGGCGTTCAGCCACGACAGTTGGTGACCCCGAACGTCCAGCTGACGGAACCACGAATTGGGTCGAGAGGGTGCTGAACTCCCACATTGTGAACTTCTGGGCCCAGCAAAGATAAAAGGTAAGCGGAAGTTACCTCTGTGGCCGAAAGGCTCGAATTACTCCGCATTTTGGCCGTAAACCAAATTGAAATCTTCCTCTGTGGGTGTTCGTACCATCTCCGGAATCACATGTTTGGTAAGCTAATTTAAAGTGATTAGTGGAACTTCTGACGTACGGATTACTTGTATTCAGACTTGGGGGGTTGTGAGACGCGTGCATGCTTGCCCGCGTGCGTGTAAGAGTGTGTGTGTCCTGTGCACAGCTTTGTTTAGATAGGACACGATTTAGAATCGTGGCGGAGGAAGACCGTGGAGTCTGCCGTTAAAAAATAAGTAGTATACACGTTCACTTTGTTTTCAGCGTGGTTGGCCGCTAAAGGGCTCACCTGACGAGGTGGGCCTAACGAGTTCGGAACTCGGGGGCTGTGGGTTGCTTTTCCCACCGCGGGTGTTGACTGTCCGCGAAAGATAAGAGAAATTGGTAATTTAGTCGAAGTGAACGTACAGTCTGGGACTTAGTACCAAATTTCCGGCGGTCTGGGACCGTTTTAGGGTCAGGATAAAGTTTTTGTGCTGTGCTGTGACTGTTCTCTGTCTGTGTGTGTGAGGGGGGAGGTGTTACTTTTCTCTTTCTTCCTGTCCCCCTTATCTGGGACCGCGTGTGTGTGTGGCTGACATAGAAGATTTGTTTTCTATCTGTTTAACCGGGGGGTGGGGGAAAGTGCAGCCTTTTCTTTTTTGTTCTGTCCTTTTTAAGTGAAAGTGTGTGCGTTGTTCTCTGTCTGTGTCAGGTGACTCGGACTGACTGGAGCATCCATGTCCTAACCGAAAGGGGGTGCTGTTGTATAAGGCAAGGACAAGTCTGGACTCAGTTTTTTTTTTTTTTTATTTATTTTTTTTTTTTCATACAACAGACTTATGTATTGTGTTATCACAACGGGGCCAGCTGTGCATGTGAATGAAAGAGAATTGAATGCCTGAGTGTGTGACCGGTCATCAGGTGTGGAACTCATATAAATGTTGCATGTGGCTCCTGTGGAAAGGCTACAGGGTCCATACATGAGTTGGGAGCATATTGGTGAACAATCTAAACGAGATGGAACAATTTTGAATATGAAATAAGTATAAAAGTCCAGCAGACCAACAGCTAAAACAAGCAGAAATAGTCTTAATGTACAAAAAGTTAGTGGGTAGAGCTTGGTTTTTCTGAATTAGGCTGTAAAAGTTGGATTACTGTAAAAAATAAGGGTGGAATTAGCTGATATTGGCATGAAACAGCTAAATGGTATCAGGGATGTTAGTAGGAATATCTGAATCTTTTAAACATCAGCTGACAGGAGCTCAATGTTCAGTAATTAACCGGAATACGTCAGTAGAAGTAAAAAACGTTGGAGTAAGCTGAATTCAGCTTAAAAGAGGGAGGAGGTGCTTGGAGGTGGTACATCAACAGGGGTGATTGTGGCAGGAGGAGATCTGAATGCCATTTTCAGTCACTGTACGTATGGAGAGAAACGTAATACATCGTTTAAAACAGGAAGAATAATCAGCAGCTGATTAGACCACAGCTGTCGGAGGCCAGACATAAACGGGGATAAGAGAGCGAGGTCGAAAAACATTTGTGTGTTCAATCAGTGTCAGAGGTAAAGGAGTAGGCAGTGGCCTCTGGGACAGTTGATCTGCAGCAATGGTTTGAAACTCAAGGCAGGGGGGACATCCCGTGTAGGAGCGGTAATTAACCGAGAGATGGAGTCAGAGGGGGATCAACTGGAGGTATTGTTGGAACAGCTAGCTGTGTGGGAAGAGGAAGATGGCAGACAGTCACTCACTAAGCGGGTGAGGGACAGAGGTAAATTGATAACAAACGTACTGAACAGACAGGCAAAGGTGGAGAGCTGCTGACAGAGAGCTGCTGACATGATGCAGAGAAGGAAGGTGAATGGTTGAGGTGTCAAAGAGACCAAGTAGAAGAGCAGCATGGCTCACAGCATTGGTGCTGGGTTCAACCTGTTTTATCAGGGTGTGGATAGAAAGAGAAATGGAGTAGGGGTGGTCTTGGAGGAAGTGAGGCGTAGGTCTGACGAAGGCCTAAGAGGAAATAAGGAGGATGATTCGTTGTGGTGACTTCTGAAAAGGGAAAAAGCCGAAGGAAGCAAGACAAATAAAACAAATAAACATCATAAACAGGTCAAATTAAGTTTAAACATTTCTGGATGACACATTGTAAACAAATTAGCTGAAATTTCTTCTTGGGATTGACAATAAAATCAGTTAATAAATTCAACTATATAACGACAGAATGTAAAATAAGTAATAAACAAAATCCTTGACACTTGTAAAATGAATAAAATTTATTCTGGTCAAAGAAACTCTTAACTAAACACAAAGTGAAAGGCTTAAATCAATCAGTCTAAATGATTTTATCACATATTGAAAATATTGTCTAGAGTTTAGGAGCTGTTCCCTTCTAAGAGCTACCTGAAGTGGGTTATTTGTGAGAAAACAACAATTCTAGTGGGTAAATGAACTGACTCTAAACATCTTGAGACGTCACACAGGTCCTAGGAGTGCATGAGGAGAGCAGAGTTGAGTACATGGTGAGTTTGAGAAGTTGTGCTTTTGAACAAAGGTGCATGTAGACGTTTTGTGCAGTGCTAATGGTCTCTGTGATGTCTTGAAGCGTAGACATAGTCAAAACACATATTCTGAAAGATGGAAGACAGTATTTTGGATGGAATATTTTTTGTAGTGGGCGTCAAGAATTGGATTGTGCAGTGTTTAATGAAAGTTTTCACTCTTATGTAATTGAGCGGTTAAAACATCTATTGTACAATCCAGGACACCAGAATGACTCTGTTGAAGGTAAACGCTGTGGTCTCAGGATAGAACTTGCTAACAGATGATTAATGTTGCTAACAGATGAATGTTGAATCAGACTTTTAATAATTGGATTGTTTATTTTTTCTTCTCAACAGCCTGAGAAGACAGAGCTGTGGGTGGGGGAAGGTGAATCTGGCTAGGCCCACAAAACAGACAGGTAGTCTTCAGATACGTACAGCATCCATCTGAGGTTGATCATGACCCTCTAGTGCTGGGTGCCGGATCGGATACCAGATGTGTCAGGGGGACGCTGAAGTTGGGTCTGGGAAAACTGACCAATGGGACGGTTCAGAGAAGCTGTCAGTCAAGCACAACTGACACAACAACAAAGAAATTGTCAGCCAAACAATATGACTTTTCAAAGCAAAGATCTATCAGTCCAACAACGAACTGAATTAACTGTCCAGAGGGGGTCCTGGAGTTTGTCAACAGCGAGAACATCCAGTCAAGTCTTGCTGTATGCTGAGCTATGAACTGTTGCACAAAGCTGAACTGGTCTCCAGACCAAGGGAGACAAACTGAAGACTGAAAGGCTGAAAGAAAAACTGGTGGTCAATCTGTCCAAGGTCACTAACAACAGCTGCAGCCTGACGGGGGTGTCAACCCCACATTTGGTCGGTGATGGTCATCCGAGCGCCTTGGGGTCGTGATCAAAACTGCAGTTGGCTTTGATAATAATCACTCACATAGGCTCATTTTAAAACAGGTGACACAACATGACACAGAAGTACTGATGTGGGGATGCTAGATGATTCGCCCTTTTCCAATTGCTCTGAGATGAACGTTGTTTTATTACCTCTAAACCTAATCGGACGATGAATAATGCTCCCCACCCCTGAGCATAATATTGACTTTTTAACTTTTCATTTATACAGGTCACGAAGTCTCGTTCCAGAGAAAACCTGTACCTAAGACCTGAGTTGGAGGGAGTTCACTAATGTTTTCTAAAGTAATACTAAATGATTGTCTTTGCCTTGGATGAGCTCATTTGGTGGTCTGGTTTGATACAAGGGATGAAATTTATTTAATGGTTAACTCTTTGGAAAATTGTATGAGAGCTTGGGTTATATTTGGATATTTTTTTTTGCAAACCCTGGATTGAATAACAGTAGGGGAAGATTAAAAACTACACCATATTTTATATTTCTGAAACTAATACTCAGACTGGGGTGTTAGTATATTACGACCGGTAATACTTCAGATTTGAAACAGAAAACTGTTTCAAAGAGGGGGAAGGTGAAGGCTGCTCTTAGCAGGAAACAGTTCTTACAATGATTAGATCATTACAAAATATACAAAAATAACTTCTTAGGGTTTTATATTTAAATGAACAGCAAAAAGCCAGTAGTAAGTCTGAAGCGTTTAAAGGATCATTTAGGATAATCACATTGACATTTGAAAATGCACTTGTATATATCAGTTTAACAAAAGTATCTTTCTCTTTCTTTGTTGTAATGTGTACAGATTCCAGAAAAGGGGGACGCCCCTAGCCAGAAGTGGATTTGAGCAAAGGTTATGGGGAAATGGGGTGATTCGGTATTTTTAAACACAACTGACTTTACTGACTGGACTGGACTTAAATAGTTTAATTGGGCTAATAAAAGGTTTCATGAACAAAGTATTTTAACCACATTTTTTCTCTTTCTCTCTCTTTTCCTTCCTTGCTCTTTCTTCCCCTCTCTAGCGCAGACAGGTACCTGGAGGGAAGATTAAAGCCCTCTTGTTTCCACAGGGTATATGTCAGTTGTTTAAACTTTTAAGGTTATATTGTATTTTGATTGATGCTGTTGGCGCAAGCGATTTAATGAAGTTACTTCCACAGGCTCCAGGAGGAGGGAGGCCGGCGTGGGGGATTGCTTATTGCAGGGTGTTGTTGTACATTGTTGTTGTGTATGTTTAATTTTGCTTATTGTAGGTAGACCTGTTGACTGCAAAGGCTTGGAAGGGTGAAAGACGGGACGAGAGTACACAGGTATCCCTGGAGAAGTCCAGTATGTTCCTCATTTCAGTTTCAAGTGTATAGATGCATGTAAGAATAGCATTTTATTTCAGTTTTACAAGTTCTGTTTTATTATAACATTACAGTGTAAGAGTACACACTATCAGTAGCAATAATAACCATCAGGGTGTCCAATAATTAAGAAACAGGCTTTACTCACTAGGAAGTAACCACAGTCAGTTTTTGACCAGGCCCACAAATGGGTCATGGATCCCACGGATAAAATAATCAAAAGGCCATACAGGGTGTTTAACAATTCGTAAGCTTTGGTGTCCAGCTTTTCTCATCAGGAGGTAGAATCTATGACCGAGGAGATTGACTACGGACCATCACACCGGACTGGATCCTGCTGAAAAGAGGGACAGGACGCCACCAGGTGGTGAAGAGGACATCACGCCATCGGTCTCCAGAAGGAGAGTGACACCTGTTACGACCACAACCAGTGCGCCCCTGGAGAGGAGCGGGATCGATCGCTGGACCAGATGGAGGGTGATCTGAGGACAGCTCCCCGCTACACCTGGAGGAGGTGACAGGACCTTCGTGGGAGCTCACTCTTTGCCCCTTTGTTCTGGTAGGAAAAGGCAGTAGCAAACATTGGAGAAGAAGTCTCCGCTCTGCCCAAGTCGGTCAGTCAGGTGGAACAGGTAAGGACGGAAGATTACCAGCCCTGACCGTGAAGAACAGAAGACGCGTCAAACTGATTTTAGTTTTGTCCCAATGCACACACACATCATTTAGAATGTCTGATCAGACTGATAAAGGTTCTGAGGACTTTACATGAAGATATCTCCGCGGGCCGAATCCCGCCGAGCACCAAAAGGACCCTTGTGGACGAACAAGGCCTCCCACCGCAAGCTCAAGAACCGAAGACCTGCTAGATAGTCCTGTTTAAATTGAGTGTTTTGTCTTTCCTGTTTAATATGAGTGTCTTGTCTTTCTTTTCAGTCATTCTGAAAAACAACCAGAGAAGGGTCGTGGATTCAATTGGAAGCTCTTAAATATTCAAAATTTTACTCCATTCAATTGGGCATTTCATCATTCTAAAATACCACGAGGTATTTTAAAGGTGGTTTGACAGGAGGCCAATTTTGGTATTAGGGTAGAGTTTTACTTATTTTATTGGGTTGGGCTTTTACTAGGAGTGTTGTAATTTTTGTATTTTTATAAAGGTTTATGCATTTGGTATTTTTTACAGGCTTTGAAGGGTTTGAACCAGGGGTCTGGTCCAGGACCCCTGGAGGGTTGCAGTAAGTTTGGGTCACTTCCATATGGACAAATCCAAAAAGGGATGATCTCCCATGAATATGGGGAGATCAAAAGAGGGATTGTTGGATTTAATGTTTTATCTTTTATTATTTCTGAAATTTCAGGTTATATCATGTGTGTGTGTGTCATTTTTCTTTAGAGTTTCCTCACAATCATTTAAATGTTAATCAATTAATTTGCATGAGTATCCACTTTATATATATAATCTGACCCTAGTTAGGGTCAATCTTATAAATTCACAATCTTATAAGTTCACATTTTGATATAATTACAAGCGACTCAGAGCAGGTAAGATACTGATTAGACTCCAGGGAAGTGTCTCTGAGTATGGACGCTCACACACACACACGCTCACACACACACACACACACGCTCACACACACACACGCTCACTCACACACACAGACTGATGAACATAAAATAATCTAGAACACATTTCTCTAACTTAGACTTAATATAGTTTGACTAA
>NC_056508.1:2602093-2603507 GCF_014905685.2 Nematolebias whitei | reverse complement strand
ATGCTGACTGACCCAGACATCATCCAACTTCAGAAGTTGGATCCTGCAATTAACTCGATGATGCTGTATAATAATCAAGTGTACAATGTTTTGATGTTAAATTTTGATTCTGTTAATAAATGACCACATTTATTTTGATGGGTCAAAGAAAATTAATGTCTCATGTCACTGATTAAACCATCGACAACACAGTACCTCTGTCACATATCTGTAAGTAGCTCGAAAAAGAGAGAACCCGTTATTTAAATATGACTGTAGTGGAGCTCGAAGCTAACCTAGCCTTTTAGAACACTACACACAATTATTTTGATTGTTTCTGTTTTGTGTTTTACTTGCTCTGTACAATTAATTCCATGTGCAATGAACAGCATGATCTTTTCTACTGTCAGTTCTGTGTCAGGTCCAGTCTGCCTCATATCTATGTTCCCCTTCACACTTTGGACATCTTTGTTTCCCCCTACATGCTGCTGCCATGTGTCCGTACCTCTGGATTTATAACACCTGAGAGGAGGAGGAGGGCTGTACGGCCTAACAGGGAAGCACATACATCCTACTTTGATCCTTTCAGGGAGAACAGCTGCTTGAAGCTCCAACATCACTGACACACTTTCCTTTCTTTCACCTTCAACTGTTCTCATCAATCTTCTAATTTTGCTGACTTCACCTCCATAAATGTTGTGTCTACATTTCTCCAGATCTTCTCCCACCAGAATACCTGTGATCACTCCTCTAGCTACCTTAGTCTCTCCCAACATCTTGATCTCACTCACTACTTTTTTACAGATACTCTGAGTTTTCATCACTTTGTTTTTCTGCTCTTCATTCCTCACTGTTATCAACAGGTTCCCGTCTCTAAGAGTTTTAGCAAGTGTCAGCTCTCCAAACTTCTTCTTTAATTCTTTTGACAGCACTAACGGACTTAATTGAATTCCTTCATCCTCCTTTCTAAACTTTATGATCAATTTGGATTCTTCCCTAACAACCCTCTTACTCTCGCACAGTGACTGCTGGACATGGGACCAGTGAGCCCTGCGATCCAAAAAGGAAGAAGCCGTTAAAGATGAAGAGTGGATTTAAAACTAAAAGTTGAGGAGGAGAGACACGGAGTTTTTGAAGACCGGGAAAACTTTTTTGGCGGCGAGTTGGAGCTGAATCAACACAAGAGTCCAGGGCGGTTGGCATAAAACTGGTTTGTGACTGGACTGCTATGGTGTCTAAAGCTGGGAGTGATGGGGATGATGAGATGGAGTCAGGTGAGTGGAGGTAAAGCGTCAGGAAGAGAGAGAAATAGAAAGGAAGACACTTTGCAAAGTAATAAAAGGAGTCTGGAAGAAAACAGTTCAGAGGAAAACAATGTGGTTAGGCAGGGGACACCTGGACAGGTCCAACACAGGGACACCTGGACAGGTCCAAC
>NC_056508.1:2599600-2602083 GCF_014905685.2 Nematolebias whitei | reverse complement strand
GTCCAACACAGGGACACCTGGACAGGTCCAACACAGGGACACCTGGAGACAAACAACCATTCACTCTCTCTCTCACACACCTAGGGACAATAGAGTAACCAATGAGTGTAACATTCATGTCCAGAATATTGTTTAAACCAGAACTTAGTTATAAAAGTACAAAGCAACAACACAAGGGGTTTGAACATATTGTATTGTACATAAATATTAAATAAAACCACAATAACCAAATTGAAAACAACAAAACATGTTGGGTCAAATTAAAACCACAAATCCCAAAATGGGAACAATTATTATATTTTTTTTGTGCCTTCTAATTATTGGAGAAATTAACTGAGTGCATTGTGTAAATTCAGTTAGAAAACCTACAATTTGTTTCTAAAAAAAAGAACATTTGCATGAAATTTGGTCTGGATGATTAAATTAATAAATTCCTATGAACTCATTTTGTTACTTTGCATGAAACCAAACAGAACGTGTTCCAAGAGTTAAAAAAAAGTTGGGAGATATTTTTGACTCAATCACAAAAATGTTGCCAAACACCTTGAACTGAACATGAATGACAGATTTTGGGGAAAGATCACAGAAAACACAGTTTGATGTCACATTTAAACTGTTTATCACGGTGTTAACCAAAGAGTTCTGCTCTTTGTCTTTAAATGCTAAATGGACTGTACTTATATAAAACCTTTCGTATTTCAAGACACTCAAAGCTCTTTACAACAATCTGTGCCTCATTCACCCATTCATACAGCTCTATACTAGATCTCTACAGAGATAATTGAACAAATCATTCTAATGAGACTAATCAGAGCTTTATCACATTCATGCACTGATGGGACACACATCAGAGGCTATGAGGGGTTCAGTGTCTTGCCCAGGGACACTTCAGCATGTGACTGCTGGTGGATTCAAACCCCCAACTCTTGCATTGGAGGACAACTGCTCTAACCACTCAGCCACAGCCGCCCCTTTATTGCATATTTATCAGCTGTTATTGACATAATTAACCAAACTCATTATTTTCTTAATTTAAGGGGACACCTCCTGCTTGCAAATGCTTCAATGCTTCTTGCTCCAAGGACTTTCTGACTGGAATACTGCTCAACTACGACAGGGTCTTGATTCTGGGAGACTTTAATGTACATGTTTGCTGTCCTGACAAGCCTCTGGTGCAGGAGTTTCTAAATCTGATTCAATCTTTCAACCTTGTGCAAAATGTTGTTGGTCCAACTCATCAACAGGGCCATACACTTGATTTAGTTCTGTCTCACGGTTTATCTGTGGTTAATCTGGAAATTGGGGATGCTATTGTTTCAGATCACAAACCCATTTCATTCGAAACCTCTGTTATTCATGAGTCTAATCCCCCGCTCCAGCCAGGAGTTGTCGGATATTTAACTCTTCAACCGCTGCTCTTTTTTTCCTCTGCATTCCTTACTGATGCTGCTTCAGTCGCTGAAACCTCTGCCTGTATTAGTACGCAGGAGCTGCTCAGTAGGCATGATGCGACCTGCTCTAAGATCTTAGACCTCGTGGCCCTGCTAAAAATCAGGCGACCAAAGCGGGCACCACACTCCTGGTTGAACGCGACCACTCGAGCGGACAAACGTCTATGCAGGAGAGTTGAACGCAAGTGGAAAAAGGACAAATTACAGGTTTCTTTTATTATGTTAAAAACATATTTGAAAGATTATCAGAGCATCGTTAAATCTGAAAAGAACAAATACTTCTCCCAAATCATCGCTTCAAACAGTCATAATCCCCATGTTCTTTTTAATACCGTAAATTCCATTTTAAACGTGCCTCGGTCTGCCAGCATGGAGGCCTCCGTTGACATCTGCAACAACTTCACCAGATACTTTGCTGATAAAGTAGAGTTGATTAGGTCATCCATCCCCCAGTCCACAACTGATCCCTCTGTCTTTGTCCCTTGCTCAGCTGTCTTCAAACAGTTTGAACCCATTTCACTCCCTTCACTCCCTTTCACTTGTTTTTTTTGAATGTCCAGAGGACCAGATTTAACTTTTTTAGATTTTTTTACCTGGATTATTGAGCATGCATCAGGATATTTTGAACCACTTTGGCCAGGATTGCCTCAAACTAGTGTCGTGGCTGAACGCCACTAATGGGGTTCAAAACAGCTGATACGGCCACCTTAATTCAAAAGATTTATTGGACAACAAATTACATGTATTCAGAGTTCATAAAATCAAATTACATGTATGCATACAGGAGCATTTACCGAACACCGACCTGATCCGATGAGTCTCCAAGCAAATGCTAATGCTACAGTCTCTCTCTGGACCTTTATCACAGTTTTGAGCAGGCTCTGCCTCTGATTGGTTTAAACAACCCGTTGTCATGGTTACGGGGCTCTTCTGCTTTGCTAGATATGCCCTTGAGGTTACATACCATAGATAAAGAATTTTATTGCTCTTTGTTAGTCAAACGCTGGTGTTTTTTCTGTGAAGATTCTCTCC
>NC_056508.1:2598039-2599500 GCF_014905685.2 Nematolebias whitei | reverse complement strand
CAACACTGGATTCTCATTTGGCTGAGATCGACCACGTCCTAAATCAGCTAACAACTGCTGGTGCTAAAATCTCACTGTCAAAGTGCCAGTGGTGCAGAACCAAAGTGGACTACGTTGGCCTCTTGGTAGGTCCAGACGGAGTACAACCACAATTGACTCGCACCCAGGGCCTAGACAACCTCAAAGTCCCAACCAATCTCAAAGAACTACAGAGTTTCTTGGGAGTGTGTAACTACTCTCGCCAGTTCATAGAGCATTATGCGGATCTCGCAAAACCACTAACTGAACTCTTAAAGAAAGACGTTCCTTTTGTCTGGACTGATACACAACAGCAGGCAATGAACGCTCTCAAAGACAGGCTCAAGCTAGCCCCATGTCTAGTCTACCCAGACTACAACAAAGAGTTCTACTTGGAAGTGGGCTTCTCAACTTACTGCATGAGTGCAGGTCTGTACCAAATACACGACAAAGACAGGCGTGTTGTGGCCTACGCCAGCAAAACAATGGCAGGCCCTGAATTACGGTATTCAGACTGTGAGAAGGCTCTATTGACCACTGTGTGGGCAGTGAAACATTTCTCCTGCTATATTGGTGGACAGAGGATTATTGTTGAGACACAACACCAGCCAGTAACGTTTCTGAACAGCCAACGCATCAGAGATGGTGTGGTGACAAACTCACGTGTTGCAACATGGCTAATGGCACTTCAAAGTTTTAACCTAGACATCCGCTACGGTCAAAATAAGAAGTCGCACTTGGGCACTGATTTGGCAATCTGCCAAGAATGTACACAGGATGTACCAGCCACCCAACAGCCGGTTGTGAGCAAACCCTCAGCTGCTGAGGACCCAAATCACCACTTCTTTGATAGCAATATCTGCAAAGATATGGCAACAATGTACGTGGATGGATGCTCATTCCACCACGAGACAATCTGCAAAGCAGGTGTTGGAGGAGTACTCCTCCAGGACCAAGAACAGGTCACATTTGGCTATAAATTAGGCTCTCAATCTTCTCAGTACGCTGAGATAGCTGCAATCCTAATAGCCCTATGGATGGCGGTGGAACGCTCCATCCAGACACTAGTCATCTGCACTGACTCTAACTATGCTCGACTTAGTTTCTTGTGTCATCTCGCTCTGTGGAAACAGAACGGTTTTCTCACAAGCAACAAAAAGGTGGTAAAACACAAAGAGCTTTTCATGACATGTGATCACTTAGTGACATCACATGATCTACAGATATTCTGGAAGAAAGTTCCAGGACACTCCAGAGTCCCAGGCGATGACAAGCACTACAACGACCTTGCAGACTCCCTAGCCAAAGAAGGAGCCGTTGACGGACCCACGTGGTCCTTTGACCCCTCCTGGCTACTCAACACTCAGTCGTCACAAGCTACAACTGAGGTAATGGCAGTCACACGCGCACAAGCTGCAGCTAAACCTGCTGATAACACAGTTT
>NC_056508.1:2596770-2597939 GCF_014905685.2 Nematolebias whitei | reverse complement strand
TGACCCCGGCAGAGATGGATGACTCCATCAGACTGGAAGACTGAGTCTGAAGTTCCACTCAGCAGTGGAAAAACTCCAGAACTCCAGAACAGCTAGAACTGAAGAACAGAACTTCACTCCAGAACTACTCCACAAGACCCAGAAGACATTACTCCAGAAGACTAATAGTTCCAGGAAGTGTCGACTTTTAAAGAGTTCTGCTTCTGGTCACTTTAGTAAGTCCTGATTGGTTGAAGCAACCAACAGGGGTGTGGTTGTAGTGACGTCAGAGGGTCTTCACAAGTCAAGAAACAGCAGAAATGTTTAGGAACAGACAGAGAAATGTTTTGACGAAGTGAGAAACACTGCAGGTGCCAGTTTTCTTATTTACTGTCTGAGAGGTTTAAAAACACGACAGTTCGTTCCAACAACTTGCTTCTTGACTGTCTCCGACTTTTGACCGACATCACTCTTCTCATTTCAGACAGAAGATCAAAAATGCATAATTACTTTGTAACATAGACATTTAACTTGATTTCTACTTTGAATGAGGATTAAAAAATCATTAATACTGTTTCACAGTTGATTTAAAATGAGTGGTTCACTTCAACATTTAGAAATGGTATGAACTAAACACACTTTTGATTATCAAGACATTGTAACATAGTGATGATAATATAAAAGAAGAGTGTTCTTTCAATTGATTTGTTCAGGATACAATTAGAAAGTCTCTGGATGAGCTAATTTGTATTTCTGGATTCAAATCAATGAAATATCAGTTCCTGTCCCATGAAGGTCTTCAGAGACAGGTTTTGGTCGGAGGCCTAGTCCACTACATGTGAAACGGGCAGAGATTTTTTGGTATAAAGGATATATACTGGGAGCACATAAATAAGAGACTGGGAGCACATAAATAAGAGACTGGGAGCAGAAGGGAAGACAGGAGGACCAGAAGACAGAACAAACTGATCATCTTACAGTGGAACTCTACAAGTCTAATATCAAATGGGCAGGAGTTTAAAGGATTTATCAAAGAATTCAAAGAACATATAGATATTATATGCATTCAGGAAACTTGGCTTAAACCAAACCTTGATTTTGTTATAAATGGATATGAAAACATTAGAAGAGACAGAGAGGAGGATCTGGAGGAGGCTGTATAACATTCATTAAACACGGGATTCAATTTA
>NC_056508.1:2591909-2596670 GCF_014905685.2 Nematolebias whitei | reverse complement strand
ACATGACTTCAGACTTCTTTTCATTGAAACTCAAGAAATTTAAAGCCATCCAGTCCCTGATGTCAGCCAGGCAGTTGAGCAGCGGTTGAATAGAGCATGTACCATTGTAGGTATGGACAATGATCAAAAGAATGAATGGGATTAAAAGAGTGAATGGATACCCAATACTAAATGATGGAGAGTTAACAGCAGTGAAAGACAGAGAAAAGGCAGAAATGTTGATAAATACTTTTGTTAAAATTCATAGATCTGAAAATACTAATGAAGAAGGGAAAAGGTTGAGAAAATACAATTTTAGAAAACAAAGAGGTATTGGAACAAATAGAAAACACAAATGATTCACTGAACATGCTGTTTACAATAACAGAGCTGAATAAGGCACTTAAAAATATAAATTGTCAGCTCCAGGAAAGGATCAGGTTTGTTACGCAATGGTAAGTAATTTAAGTAGATCATCTAAAAATATTCTATTAGAATTATATAACAGAGTATGGGAGGATGGGAAATTCCAAAAAGTTGGAAGGAAGCAGTGATTGTACCAATTAGAAAACCAGGGAAAGATGAGTCCATCCATTTTCTTTACCCGCTTCTTCCATTTTGGGTCACAGGGGTCGCTCGTGCCCATGTCCAGCAATCACTGTGCGAGGGGCGGGGGACACCCTGGACAGGTCGCAAGTCCATCACAGGGACACATAGAGACAAACGAGACAAACAACCATATGTAAAATAATGGATAAAATGATAAATGAAAGATTATTTAACTATATGGAAAATAAAGGACTTGTGTCAAAGTATCAGAGTGGTTTCAGGAGAGGGAGAAGTACAATGGACCCAGTTTTATGTTTAGAGCATGAAATTAGAAAGGTTCAAGTGAATAAAGAGTGTTGTGGCAGTATTTTTTGATATAGAGCGAGCGTATGATATGATGTGGAGGGAAGGATTATTAATCAAAATTAGAAGAATGGGTATAAATGGTCGTATGTTTAGATGGATTAAGACTTTTTTAGAAGGAAGACAAATACAAGTGAGAATAGGGAAGGATCATTCTGAGAGTTGTAATATAGAAAATGGGACACCACAGGGTAGTATAGTCAGTCCATTATTATTTTCAGTGATAGTTAATGATATGTATAAGGAAGTAGAGGGTGGAATGGGATTTTCACTTTTTGCTGATGATGGGGCAATGTGGAAAAGAGGAAGAAATCTAGAATTTATTATAAAGAAACTTCAGGGAGCAATTTCAGTTGTAGAAAAATGGTCGTATAAACAGGGAGTTAAATTTTCTGTAGATAAAACTAAAATAATGTTTTTTACAAGGAAAAGAGTTGATGTGAAAATCAAGCTAAAATTATGCGGTCAGGAGTTGGAAAGAGTTAAAGAATTTACATTTCTCGGGTTGTGGTTTGGGCAGCACGGTGGTGCAACTGGTAGAGCTGCTGCCTCTCAGCGAGCAGGTCCCTGGTTCAAACCCCGGTCCAGGGGCCTCCTGGGTGGAGTTTGCATGTTCTCTCCGTGCATGTGTGGGTTTTCTCCAGGTACTCCAGTTTCTTCCCACAGACCAAAAACATGCATGTTAGGCTGATTGGTAACTCTAAATTGTCCCTAGGTGTGAGTGAGAGAGTGAATGGTTGTTTGTCTCGTTTGTCTCTATGTGTCCCTGTGATGGACTGGAGACCTGTCCAGGGTGTCCCCCGCCCCTCGCACAGTGATTGCTGGACATGGGCACCAGCGACCCCCGTGACCCAAAATGGAATAAACAGGTAAAGAAAATGGATGGATGGATGGATGGATGGATGGATGGATGGATGGATGGATGGGTTGTGGTTTGATGAAAGAATGACATGGGGTATACACATTAAGAAAATAGATAAATGTAGGAAAGTGTTAAATATAATGAGGTGTTTAGCTGGAACTGAGTGGGGAGCTGATAGAAATTCATTGACAGCCATTTATACTGGATTAATTAGGTCAGTCTTGGACTATGGGTGCATATGTTACAACTCAGCAGCAGATACAAACCTCAGTAAGTTAAATAATATCCAATACCAGGCACTAAGAATATGTACCGGTGCTTTTAAAACGTCTTCAACAGCAGCATTACAGGTTGAAATGGGAGAAATGCCTCTTAAATTTAGAAGGTAACAGCTATCTTTAAACTACTGGACAAATTTACAAGGTCAAAGAAATGATCATCCAACATTAGAGGTGCTTAAATCAGGTTGGGAAAAGGAACAAATCAAAAGCTTTGGGTGGATGATAAAAGCCAAAGTTAATGAAATCCATTTAGATCAACTAGATATTTGTTAGAAAGTTCCATTACCCATAACACCACCTTGGGTACTTCCTGATGCAATAGTAGATTTTTCATTATTAGAAAAGAAAAACAAGAATAAATTTTTTACTATGGATAAATATACTGTACAGGAGTACATTAACCAGTATTATAAGTATGTACATATATACACAGACGCATCAAAAAATACAACTAATAAAATTGGGATAGCGTTCATAGTACCACAATTTCATATTAAAGTAGGAAAAAGGGTTAGTGATGGAGTATCAGTTTATACAGGAGAAATGCTGCTTTACTTTTAGCAGTTCAGTGGGTAGAAGAGGTAAGACCATTAAAATCAATCATCTGCTCAGATTCTAGTTCATCATTGTCCAGTTTGCAACACAACCAGTCAGATAGTAGACCAGATATATTAATAGAAATACAACAAACATTCTATAGGATCAACATGATGGGGATTACAGTAAACTTTATACTGGTTCCAGCACATCACGGGGTTATGGGGAATGAAAAGGCAGACAGGATGGCTAAGGAGAGCACTGGTCGGGATGTGGTTGATATTAATGTTGGGTTTAGTATAACAGAAATAAAGGGTATAATAAAACAAAAAATGAAAGAAAAGTGGCAAAAATTATGGGAGGAAGAAAGGAAAGGCCGGTGGTTTTATAAAATCCAAAGGAAAATTGGAGAAAGGAGAAGAACAGAAAGAAACAGGAGAGAAGAAACGATTATTTCACGACTCAGAATTGTGCACACTGGACTGAACATTATGTTTAATATGGAAACATCAGACAGGGACATGTGAGTGTGGAGAAGAGGAAACCATAGAACATTTTATATTGCATTGCAGGAGATACCAGGTTCAAAGAAACAAGTTGATTAGACATCTTAGTAAAATGAAACTAGACATTATTGATTTATTGTAGAAAGATTCAGGAAACGGAGGCTATCAAGCTATATTTTATTTTTTAAACAGTGTAGGCTGTATAATAGGATATAAAAGGAAAGATTTTATTTTATTTATTGTCATGTGGTCCACACTCCTTACCAGTTGGTGGCGGTAATACCTCCTTCAGTTGTTTGACAACCGCCAATAAAACAAGAAGAAGAAGGAAAACTAAAAGTTTTCTGGTTTTCTGCTGTAGTGAGACATCTGGCCCAACACGATCTTTGGTGTGACGTCACGTGCGGACCAAACATGGCGAACATTCGGTGTGTGAAGGTATGGAAATCAAATTACAGTCGTCTTTGCTCTGCATCGTGTCGGTTTACATGACTCGCTCCAAGTGAATGCGACGCTTCAAGATCTTACTGTGAAAATGTACAAAGTTTATTCTTTTAGTTTCCTTGTAGTTTAAGTTTCATGGTGTCGGAGACGTGGGTTCACTGTAGTTGTCCAGCCACGACTCAAACTATACGTTCAGTAAATTTATCCACATGTTGTAACTTCCCTGAAGGAGTGCGCCGCCGCCTGCTCGTGACTTTTACACCGACATGCTGTATGACAGCAGCCACTCTAGTCTGACCTCGAAAAGTCACGTTTTGCGTGACATCTCGTCAAATATCGCGAGATGTCACGCTCCTTAAATAACACGTGCAAACTAGACAGTGTTGCCAGGTGTACGATAATTATAGTATTTGTACGCTAATTTTGCCCTCTGTACGATCAATAATCCCAAAAAAGGCCAAATATACGATCATTTGACCATTCCGTGAATGTGTGGTTGTAATCGGTTGTCATCAGCCTCTCGCAACTGTGTCGGAATGTTTTTGTGAACCCTGAAAGCATCTGTGTCTGCAAATAGATGCACGATTGGTTGGAATTTGTTACGTACGAGTGACGTGTTTGTGTTTGCCTCAGAACGACAGCCATGATTGGCTGAATAGTCCGCTGCGCCCGCCCCATGAGTGAGGAAAAGAAAAGAAGAAGAATCAGAGCCGGTCTGGAAGAGGACCCATCACTACTATAGTGCATCAATAGATTTGTTATTCTGGTTATGACGGGTGTACGATAATTTCCCTCAAAATACGATAATTTTATGTCTCTAGTACGATAATCCTACATTTCTCACCTGGCAACACTGGTACTAGACATGTTCACATGCACTCCAGAAGCAGACTGTGTGGAGGTCGACTCAGCTCGTAGCACTTCACATTCTGTAGAAATGAGTTGGTGTTGGCTAGTGATGGGTTGATGAGGCGTCCTGAAGCGTTTCAACACATAAACAGAATCAATACTGTATCTTTACTGCGTTGGTACTCTGTCGATACTGCATTGATACTGTGTCTGTACTGTACGATACTGTGGCGATACTGTATCAATACTGTGTTGATGCTGTAACGATACTGCGCTGGTGCTGTACCAATACTGTGTTGATACTGTATCAATACTGCATTGATGCTGTGCTGGTGCTGTATCGATGCTGTGTTGGTGCTGTATCAATACTGTGTTGATACTGTGCTGGTGC
>NC_056508.1:2591531-2591899 GCF_014905685.2 Nematolebias whitei | reverse complement strand
CCGGTGCTGTACCGATACTGTGCTGGTGCTGTATCGATACTGTGTTGATGCTGCATTGATACTGTGCTGGTGCTGTATCAATACTGTATCGATACTGTGTTGATACTGTGCTGGTGCTGTACCAATACTGTGCCGGTGCTGTACTGATACTGTGCCGGTGCTGTATCGATACTGTGTTGATACTGCGCTGGTGCTGTACCGATACTGCGTTGGTGCTGTGCTGATACTGTGTTGATGCTGTAGCGGTACTGTGCTGGTGCTGTACCGATACTGCGCTGGTGCTGTATCGATACTGTGCTGGTACTGTGTTGATGCTGTATCAATACTGTGTTGATACTGTGTTGATGCTGCGCCGATACTGTACCGAT
>NC_056508.1:2588232-2591521 GCF_014905685.2 Nematolebias whitei | reverse complement strand
AATACTGTGTTGATACTGTGTTGATGCTGCGCCGATACTGTACCGATACTGTACCGATGCTGTGTTGATGCTGTACCGATACTGCGTTGATGCTGTGTTGATATGTTGACTGTGTAAAAAATTTCAGCTTTTATTACCCCAATCCCATGAAGAAAACACAAGTCAACAATAACAATGAAAACCAGAGTCCATGCTCAACAATGAACATGCTGTAATATGTGTATAGATGAAGATGCCCCCTTCACATTTCCACCTGCCCCCTCATGTAACCATGTGTAGTGAACTAAGCCTCAGGTCAAAAGCCTTTCTGGGACAGGAACTGTTATTTCATTGATTTGAGTCCAGAAACACAGATTAAGCTCATCCAGAGACTTTCTGAGTGTGTCCTGCACTGGTCAATTGAAAGAACACTCTCTTTTCATTATCATTACTATTTTACAATATCTTGATAATCAAAGTGTGTTTAGTTCAAATCATTTTTAAATGTTGAAGTGAACTACTCACTTTAAATCAACTGTGAAACAGTATTAATGATTTTTAATCCTCATTCAAAGTAGAAATCAAGTTAAAATGCCTGTTACAAAGTAATGATGCATTTTTGATCTTCTGTCTGAAATGAGAAGGAGTGATGTCGGTCAAAAGTCAAGGAACGGTCAAAAACATGTTTATCGGAACGAAATGTCATGTTTAACTCTCTCAGATAGATAGAAGGAAGACTGGCTCCTAAATGTCTCTGTTTCTTCAAAACATCTTTCTGTCTGTTCTTAAAACATCTACTCTGTCTCCTTGATATGTAATGACCCTCTGACGTCACTAAAACCACACCCCGGTTGGTTCGTTCAACCAATCAGGAAGTTCTCAGAGGAACCGGAAGTGACCTCTTTAAAAGGGTCGACACTTCCTAGTTCCAAGCAGAACAAAGTTCCAAGCTGAACAACGTTCCAGAGAGAACCAGAGTTCCAGGGAGAACCTCGAACCAGAAGTTCCTGAACGAGAAAAGTTCAGAAGAACAGAAGTTCGAGCAGTTTCTAATGGAGTGACCAGAGTCCGTCGATGCCACGATGTCTCACTGTGGCTCTACCCGACGAACGCTCCGAACAATGAGGAAGTCTGTTCTGTGATGATCTCACGACTCCTGAGGTCACAGCTGTTCTTACGGAGACGCTGAAAGGTGGCTTGAAGTGGAACTTTACGCTGGAACTGAAATATCTTCAGAAAGGTAAAAGAGTTGATCTTCAACTACCAGTGTACCGTGGGTTAAGCTGCGTCTGAAAGGAGCGTGTTGTTTCTGGTTATACAGACACTTTTTCCTCATCCATTTTCTCCATTTAAACTTCATTTTTCCCATCTTAAAACTCTTCTATCTGCCAGTAATTAATCCAGATATTTTCAGAAATGTCTGTTGTATTTCAGTTGCAAGTGAGAGATCATGGCCGTATGATTTCTCATTGTAAAGCTCATTAATTAAGCTGTGTTAATTGTAATCAATCTGCCAATTATTGTAAATGTGTGATGTGTTTAAATCGTTTTTAATTAAACGGCTCACTGTTGTGGTGGGTCAAAGATAAAAACACGTTTCCGTCCACATTTAATCATTCAAGGCACGATAGTACTCAGTCCAGAAAAATGAAAGAATCCGTTTAAATTATGGATAATATCAGACGCATATTATCTCTCATTACACATGCCTAGAACCGGCCCTGTAATTCTGCTACTTCCTTCACTACAGATGACAGAAGGTGCAGAGACGCGTGCGGCCGGTGATCAGCTGATCCATCTGAGGTTGACAGGATTAATTTTTTTACCTCTACCGGCCGGTTTGACCTGCCTCCTCCTCAACAAGTAGATTAACAGAATATTATATTGTGCATTCATTCACTGGTGCGGCTTAGTTGGCTGTGGCGACCCCAACGCAGAGAGTAGCCGAAAGAAGAAAAATAAATATTGTGCGTTCTCATTTTGTCTTTGCGCTGTATGATTCATGAAACCGCATCATAGAAGCCCGAGCCGACATGCACAATTCTTGCGTAATGAGCCAGAACGTTTTAAAAATGTACTGGCTGTGCTGGTGTGTTGTTGTAACCAGTCACGAGATGAGAGCCACCATCATGGTGAGCCGCATGTGGCTCAGGGAGCCTCCGCACTGAGGAGGTGGATTTATTTAAATACGAAAGCTGTGTCCAACAAATGTGACATGTAACCTGCAGAAAATAATATGAATAGTAAAGAAAGAGTGACTGAAATGAATTTGAATTCAGATGGATCAAGTGGAAACTACGAACAGGATGAAACAACAAGGAAATTAAAACTAAGAGCTTATTTTCTGATATGAGATCAAAATGGTCCCACACGACAGAAACCTTTCTTTTGGTGTGAGGCTGCTCCGTAATTCTTGATGAATTTAAAGACGCCCAGCAAAAGGTCAAAGATTGTTTAGGCAGATGCTTCCCGTTGACAGATTATAAACACAGTTTGGTGCGTGTGTCGTTTCGAAGCAGCTCCTGTATCGGTCACATGATGTCCTAATGGCGATACGTGCACGACACGGGGTTTACTCTGAGCTCGACGCATCAGTGTTGCTGGACCCGTCACTAGTGTTGCTAAACATGGCCACCCTGAGTCCAGGAGGTCCCGAGGACAGATCTCCATCCAGTGTTTGTAAAACTGGATTGAATTTCATACTGCAGTGGTTCCCATTAAAACCATCTGCCCAGTGCCATGTCTGCCAGTGGTTTATTCAAGTCTCTTGAGATAAACTTATTTAGTTTGAAACAGTTTAGGGCAAAGATCAATCGTCTCATCTGTCTGCACTAGTTTAGCAGATTTTGTTAATAAATAAATCATGGCGTCTCTTCCCAGCTGTTTTGTTTTCTCCATCACACTGGAAACTGCTGTCACTGGATCACAGGATCACTGATCACAGGATCACTGGATCACAGGATCACTGATCACAGGATCACTGGATCACAGGATCACTGGATCACTGTTCAAGAGAAACAAAACTTCTTGTCAATGAGCTGCAAATGGACCAAAAGCGTTTGTGCATTTTTAAATAAATTTGTGTGAAACATCAAAAGCAACAATGTTTACAAACTACAAACATCCTCACTTATTTGTTTGTTTGTTTGTTTGTTTACTTATGAAGAGAAGAAAGTTGAACGTTACTGGAGCAGCTTTGATCCCTTTCATGTTTCTAATTTGATTTATGTGTTTGTTTTCTGTCTTTCTCACTCTTCACCTATTGTGTGTGTGTGTGTGTGTGTGTGTGTGTGTGTGTGTGTGTGTGTGT
>NC_056508.1:2586316-2588132 GCF_014905685.2 Nematolebias whitei | reverse complement strand
ATTAACTGTGAAAACAGTAACAATGATTACTTTTAATCCTCATGCAAAGTTAGAATTCATGTTAAGGTCTGTTACAGAGTAATTATGCATTTTCTGATTTTCTGTCTTTGAATGAGCAGCGTAAGTTTGGTCCAAGGTCGGAGTCTAAGCAGACAAATGTTGGAACGAGCTGTGTTGTTTTTAAATCCTCTCAGACGTAAACAGAGAAGCTGGCACCTGTTTTCCCAAACTCGCCCAAACATTTCTCTCGTCGGTCTGAAAAACATTTTCAATCTGTTCCATAACATTCTTGCTGTTTTCTGACTTCTAGTAACCTCTTACGTCACAAAACACACCCCTGTCTGGTCGATATTGACCAATAAGAAAACTCCCAAATGAACCGGAAATAGAGCCCTTTAAAATGTCGGTACTTCCTAGTTTTAAGGCAGAGTCTCACAGAGTCTCCCAGTTCCTGTTGGGTCGCAGTTCCTGTTGGGTCGAAGTTCCAATGCTGGGAAACTGACATGACCACAGAGCTCTTCCGAGTCTTATGGGATTATAACTTTCTTCCACATCTGGGTGGAACTCTGACGGACTCCACTCATGTGAAGTCCACTTGTGAGGTGAATTTGTGTCGAACGGAATACCGTCACTACTTCGGACGATTCACAGCTGTTCCTACGGAGACGCTGAAAGGGTGCATTGAATGGACTTTCGTACCGCTGGGGACATCTCCAGGTAAAAGAGTTGAATTCTGCCACCTAAGTGTACCGGGGAAAAAGCTGAGAAACCCGGAAAGTGCTGTTTCTGGTTGACATAAACAAACCCCCTCACCCATCTTTTCTCCCACTAAACTTCATCTTTCCTCTTTAAATTCTTCTATCAAGTAGAAATCATTCCAGATGATTTTAGAAATGTCTGTGTAAAGTGCTCATCCACCGCCATGTGGATAATCAATCACTTGTATAGCTTGCTAAATTAGCCATGTTGTTATTTTTCAATGTGCCAAATTAATGTAAATGTTTGATGTTAAACTTTGATTCTGTAAATAAATGACCACATTCATTTTGATGGGTCAAAGATAAATAACGTCTCACGATACATTTTATTAAATTCAATGCACATTTTATACAGTCCAGAAAAATGAAAGAACCCGTTTAATTTATGAATATATCATGCATATGTTCATCTACATACTGGTGGCCCGTTACGTGTTCATAAATGGACTGTGTATTCGTGTAAAATTGATATCATGTTGGCATAAAAATTTGCAGATTATGCTGTGAAAAAGTGCAGATTTGCTGGGATGGAACGCAGCGCAGCTGGGACGCTTGGAGTAAACGCAGCGTGTTGAGCTGAAACAGAAATGTTAGCAGCTACTGGTGCTTTGAAAGCTGAAAATTGTGAGTCAACGTGTCTGTTTGAAAGCTGAAATTGTACGTCTGTGGTGTGTGACGTGTTTGCTGAGCTGTGGAAACGCTTTATTCTGTTTAAACTGTGTTCCAGACGCTGTTCTGGTCCGGTTCGGTTTCTGAAAAGTTCGACCGGGTTGTTTTAAATGGTGGGAAAGACGTTTTTAATGCCGGGGCGCCGACTCCGTGCAGCTCTGACATTTTGGTAAGGTTAGGTGTCCACGTGGACACCATCAACAAGGTGCTGTGGTCCCTAAAACCAGCCACAAAGGATCCTCCTGTGCTAGACACAGCAAACCTTAAGGCTGGGCAGACCATTCCAGAGGCCTGCCAAGTTGCTAGCAACCAAACCACCACAGTACCACCTCAGGTGATTAACCTAATGGTGCGAATCCACATCATAGCTGGACAAGCTATTAGCCATA
>NC_056508.1:2582995-2586216 GCF_014905685.2 Nematolebias whitei | reverse complement strand
TTGCATGAGGATTAAAAGTAATCATTGTTACTGTTTTCACAGTTAATTAAAAATGATTAGTTCACTGTAACATCTAAAATGTTTGAACTAAAACACTTTGATTATCAACATTTGTAAAATAGTAATGATAATAAAAAAGAGTGTTCTTTCACTTGAATTTTCAAGAAAGAAAGTCTCAGGATGGTCAACCTGTATTTCTGGATTCAAATCAATGAAATGACAGTTTCTGTCCCACAAGGTTCTTAAGGTCAAGGGTTTTGACCTTAGGCTTAGTTCACTACAAGTTCCATCCATTTATTTGAGATAAATTGTCTTTTCAACATTTTAATCGCTGTTATTTTGTTATTTTGACTAATTAGTGCCGTGGTTTTGATACATGATGTAATACACATCAAACGTTTCACTCGCTTTTTTTTTTTTACTGTAAGCTTATTTATTACATCTGAAATGTTGTGCACTGTAATGTATGCAGGAGTTCTGACACAGCAGTTGTGCACGTGTCCTGCAGAGCTGTCTGGAGACGCTGTGCGTAAAACACCTGTCTCAGGGCGCACAGCTGGAGGAGGATGAAGACGCTCCCCGCGGGACATGCAGTCCGTGTCTCTGCTAGAGGAGCGTGGCGCGGTCACAACATCCACTCGTACTTTTAATAAATAATCAAAATAAAAATGCGCAATGACTTTGGACTTTTCGGGGCGGAGTTGGTGGATCTGAGCGGTCAAAATGAGTTCCAGGATCTTGTTCTGACAGGATCCGGCTCACATGAACCACTGTCTGAATATAAAAATCAAGAGCTGTTCATAACGTGTAATACGTGTAGAACGGGATGTGAACCGGAGCTTGAACCATCACACCAGATGTTTAAAACTCCGCCTGTCAACTCGAAGCAGTCAGCTGACTCTGAATGAAGCAGTGAAGCGGTTCACACGTCATCAGTGACGTCACATGAAGCACGCTCCGGCCCACTGCTTCACCGTAACTACCCTGTCGAGTTTGAAGCGTGCTTTGAAGCTTCGTGTTGGAGGGAACTTCACTACTAATTAGACTTCACCGTACGGGAGTGTGTGAAGAATGAACAGGGGAGGGAGTTCGTTTCATTTCTATTTCTGTAACACACTTGAGTTCAAACTGGTTTAAAAGTATCTGTTTTCTTAGACTCTTGGGGGTGGACAGAGCTAAAAGTTTCCAGCCAGTATACGTGCTCTTGATGATCACCTGGCTACGTGTGAGAGACAACATGTCCGTGTGGTCCAGGCTCTGGTAGAACTCTAGAATGAGTGAAAGTGAACACAAGAGTGACGTGAGTCCATGAGGTTTCCTGCACCAGGAGCATTTCATCACAGCTTACGGTTTCAAGCTGTGTGAGGAAACTGAAACACAGTTAAGCTCATACATACGTCATGCCTGACACATGATCAAAACAGCTTCTCTCCAGCGTAAACTGTGAAGTTACATATAAATATTTCATCACATGTAAGCGCACGTGTGCGAGGAGCACTTGTGTTGTCAGAGAGAAGAGTGTGACTGGTCGTGCACGAGCCCAGCTGCCTTTAAAGCCTTCAAACTTCTGTGAAGTATAACTAATAATCATGTGATCGATAATAAGCACAAAGAAACTTTATTTAGTAATTCAGTTCACAACTCATTCATTCATAAAATATACTAGAGGTTTTATCTGTTGCGTGCTACAGGAAACCTAATGCACTGGTTTGCTTCCAGTGAGCGCGACACTAACCAGGAGCTATTGTGACGACTCTGATGCCCAGTGGTGCCAAATCCCGAGCAATGGGGAGGGTCATTCCAACGATGCCGCCCTTTGAAGCAGAATATGCTGCTTGTCCCATCTTCAAAGACAAAAACTGAATAAATTAAAGCTGAAACAGATCCACTGCGTCTCCTCTGCTCCATGGAACATTACCTGTCCGTCAAAAGCTGCCACGCTGGCAGTGTTAATAATGCAACCTCTGTGTCCATCGGCATCCGGCTCATTGTTCTTCATCTCCCCCACAGCGAGGCGGATCACGTTAAAGCTTCCTGCGATGTTCACCTACAGGACACAACTCACGTCAGGTGGGACTTTGTGACAGGGCCGGTTCACGCTCTTCTTCTTACATTGATCACACGCTGGAAGTCCTCCAGACTGTGAGGGATGTCCTTATTGACGTTGTATGTTTTAATAGCCACAGCAACGCCGGCACAGTTCACCGCAACGTCTAATCTGCCGAACTTCTCTCTGGCCAGAGACACTGCTGACTGCACATCTGCCTCTGATGTCACCTGCACGCAACACAAGTCTTTAAACAAGGACAGACATTTATTCACCAGCTTTCTGCAGTCCAGCATATATACATACATACAGTGAGGACAAAGTTCTGGCATGAGTTGGGATTTAAAGCAGACACGACAAATTTAAAGGATCAAATATGATCAAGAACTATTTTTTCATTCAACCTTTATTTATACAAGTTAATCCCATTGAGCCTCGAAGACTCATTTACAAGAGAGACCTGATTTAACAAAGAATGATGACTGTATGTACTGTATAAAATACTTTCTAATGATGTTACAAGTATCATGATATAAGTTGTTTGTTGTGGTTTCTCGGTTTTGTCTTGTCTTTCTCTTTCCACAGGTCTAGAGTCAGACTTCAATGATGTTGATTTGTGTTCTCTTTATCCCTCTCTCTCTCCTCTGTTCCTATCTCCTTCTTTACATTTTAACTCTTCTCTCACTTTTCTGCTTTGTTTTCTTCTTTGTTTTCCGTCCCCGTGTCCATTACATCTGAAACAAACCCAAAGCAAATTCTAATAAAATTTAATTTATATATCAAGCAGAGCATTAAGACCAGCCATGATGCTCTGCTTGTGAAAGTAAATCTGTTGGACATCACTTTGACACTCACACAATAATTCTGAGTGTCACAATGATGGACAGGACATATATATATATATATATATATATATATATATATATACATATATATACATATATATACATATATATACATATATATACATATTTACATATATATACATATACATATACATACATACATATACATATACATACATATGCATATATATACATATATATGCATATGTATGTATATGTATGTGTATATATGTATATATATGCATATATATACATATATATGCACATACATACATATATATGCATATACATACATACATACATATACATACATATATATATACATACAT
>NC_056508.1:2581227-2582895 GCF_014905685.2 Nematolebias whitei | reverse complement strand
TAAGTATTTGAACACCCTGCAACTTTGCAAGTTCTCCCACTTAGAAATCATGGAGGGTCTGAAATTTTCATCTTAGGTGCATGTCCACTGTGAGAGATAATTAAAAAAAAAAAATCTGGAAATCACAATGTATGATGTTTTAATAATTTATTTGTGTGTTACTGCTACAAATAAGTATTTGAACAGCTGCCAATCAGCAACAGTTCTGGTCCTCAAAGACCTGTTAGTCCTCCTCTATAACGTCCTCCTCCACTCCACTTATTATTCTAAATTAGAAGCAGCTGTTTGAGGTCGGTAGCTGCATAAAGACACCGGTCCACCCCACACAATCAGTAATACTCCAACTACTAACATGGCTAAGACCAAAGAGCTGTCCAAAGACACCAGAGACAAAATTGTAGACCTCCACAAGGCTGGAAAGGGCTACGAGGCAACTGCCAAGCAGCTTGGTGAAAAAAGATCCACTGTTGGAGCAATTATTAGAAAATGGAAGAAGCTAAACACGACTGTCAATCTCCCTCGGACTGGGGCTCCATGCAAGATCTCACCTCGTGGAGTATCAATGATCCTAAGAAAGGTGAGGAATCAGCCCAGAACTACACGGGAGGAGCTGGTCCATGACCTGAAGAGAGCTGGCACCACTGTTTCCATGGTTACTGTGGTTTATACACTGAGACGTCATAGTTTATAATCATGCATGGCACGGAAGGTTCCCCTGCTTAAATCAGAACACGTCCAGGCCCGTCTTAAGTTTGTCCATGACCATTTGGATGATCCAGAGGAGTCATGGGAGAAAGTTCTGTGGTCACATGAGACCAAAATAGAACTTTCTGGTTTTAATTCCACTCGCCGTGTTTGGAGGACGAAGAATGATGAGCACCATCCCAAAAACACCATCCCTACTGTGAAGCATGGGGGTGGAAGCATCATGCTCTGGGGGTGTTTTTCTGCACATGGGACAGGACGACTGCACTGTATCAAGGAGAGGATGACCGGGGCCATGTGTTGAGAGATTTTGTGGAACAACCTCCTCCCCTCAGTTAGAGCATTGAAGATGGGTCGTGACTGGGTCTTCCAACATGACAATGACCCGAAGCTCACAGCCAGGAGAACCAAGGAGTGGCTCCGTAAGAAGCAGATCAAGGTTCTGGAGTGGACCAGCCAGTCTCCAGACCTAAACCCTATAGAAATAATTTGGAGGGAGCTCAAACTCTGTTTCTCAGTGACAGCCCAGAAACCTGCTGATCTAGAGAAGATGTGTGTGGAGGAATGGATCAACATCTCTGCTGCAGTGAACCTGGTGAAGAACTACAGGAAACCTTTGACCTCTGTAACTGCAAACAAAGATACTGTACCAAATATTAACATTGATGTTCACAGGTGTTCAAATACTTATTTGCAGCAGTAACACACAAATAAATTATTAAAACATCATACATTGTGATTTCCTGATTTTTTTTTTTTTAATTATCTCTCACAGTGGACATGCACCTAAGATGAAAATTTCAGACCCTCCATGATTTGTAAGTGGGAGAACTTGCAAAGTCGCAGAATGTTCAAATACTTATTTTCCTCACTGTATATATATGCATATATGTATATATATACACATATATATATATATATATATATATATGCATATATATGCATATATATATACATATATAT
>NC_056508.1:2579929-2581127 GCF_014905685.2 Nematolebias whitei | reverse complement strand
GGGGGGGGGGGGGGGGGGGGGGGGGGGGGGGGGGGGGGGGGGGGGTGTAGGCCGCCTGACAGACTGTCAGGGACGTGCATTCACACACAGGCTTGTTAATTGTTGTTGCTCTAAAATAGTCATTTCAATTCAACCTTTATTTACAGGTTGTTGGTCTCACTGAGCCTCGTCATTTACAAGAGACCTGTTTTTAATCAATTGAGAGACGGGGGGGGGGGGGATTTATCAATCATGACATTTTAGAGGGAAACAAGACTGCAAACATATTTGTTAGAATAAAATGTGTGTGCAAGACGATGCTCAATGTGATCCATGTGAAGAGTTTTCTCATGTTACACATGTAAAAGTAGAGGAGGAACAAGAGGCTCAGTCTAGATGTACATGCAGCAGGAGCATGATCCACCTGGTCCTCATGTTCACATCTGCTCCAGTTTACCTCAGATCATCTGCATGAATTCTTCATTTCTCTACAACATTTTCATTCAACCTTTATTTAAACAAGTTCGTCCCATTGAGCCACGAGGACTCATTTACAAGAGAGACTGAATATAATTGTTGTATTTGTCATTTTTTTATGGCACCAAGTATCTGATAACTGAGTTGATTGTAGCCTGACAACTATTGTAAAACTGTAATTCATTGATTAAAATGTTCATTTAAATGAAACTGTTTCTAGTTAAAATCACAACAGGTGACAAAATCAGTGTTAACTGTGCAAAAATAAATTGCAAAACAATTTATTATAAAATTTGTAAAACAAGCTTTAATAAAATACTTTTACTGCCATTTATACGGTTTATTAATGACATCATCTCAAGTCAGCAGGAGCATCATCACCTTCATCATCATCACAAAGTGAGAGCTGTAAATTTAATCTGCACAAATATTTTCAATCAGGGCTCAAAATGTTGAACTGTCAAAGAAATGTGCAAGAAAATAAACTGATGTCACTCTACAGACACATTTAGAGAGAGGACAGTTCACAGAGACACAGTGAGGACGTGTGAGACTGAGAGACAGTGAGGACAAGTGAGACAGAGACACAGTGAGGACGAGTGAGACAGAGACACAGTGAGGACGTGTGAGACTGAAGGAGGTTCAACCAGTTGTTCATGGACCAGAACCAGATGAGAAGAACCACAGAACTTCCACTGACCAGTGATCTGACCAGTGACCTGACCAGTGATCTGACCAGTGA
>NC_056508.1:2571255-2579919 GCF_014905685.2 Nematolebias whitei | reverse complement strand
GACCAGTGATCTGACCAGTGACCTGACCAGTGATCTGACCAGTGATCACACATGTTGTTCTAAATTAAACTTTGCTACGAACAGTGTTAAATAATTCATGTCATATTTTTATTGAACAATAATCTTCATTCTAACAGTGACGTTGTAATTTCAGAGACTGAGGAAGAAACAGAAATGAGGTGAGTGAGATGAGGGAAAGATGAAAATGTGTCCTCAGAGGACGGGGACATGTCAGGATCTGACGATCCAGGATCAACAGGACCAGGAGGATGAATCAACAGGCAGTCAGGGAACAGAGATGAAAAACCTGAGGGAACAATTAGAACAAAAAAATACATAAGCAGGACAGAAGAAACTCAGACAAGAACATTAACTCAGTCCTGCCAAGAAAAATGTTAATGGAAAATAAATTGACATATTTTTACAAAAGATCAGATGAAGACAACTGGCATGAAGAAGAACTTCCAGCTCCATCTCAATGAACCTGTGATAGTTTAATAAGTGTTTTGTTGCTGTTCTACAGTTTATTGATGCTGATATATTCTTGTAATAATTCTTATTTTATTATTTTGTGAAGGTTATGGTGTTAAAGTAATTTTATTCAAACATCTTGATTCAGCTGTTATTGATTAATAGAAGACAGAAAATGAGATCTTGTACCTTTGTGATACTTTGAATGCAACATTCAGTTCATGAAGTAATTCTCCTCTGGTTTACCTGGAAAACGTGAAAAAAATTTAACTGGTCTCCACCATCACATTTTTCTTTAATGATAATGTCACAATTTATGTTGCAGTCTTTGACAAATGATCTATAACTTTAACTAAATTAACCATGTCAATCTCTCAGAAAAAAAGGCTAAATGTTTTCTAGTTGAGAGTTCAGTAACTGGAATTACCATAAAAGTTAAAACATTATCATCTTTCAAAATGTAAGCAGTAATGGATATTTTAAAACGCTGAATTAGAAATAGACCCGTTTAAACCGTCATGTTGCAGAGCAGCTGCAGTTAACACACAACTAGCAAGTTAACATGTTTCATTAACTCAAACTGGCGACACGAAGTATTAATGTTGATAAACTGGTACAGGACAGTCAGATAATGCTTCAAAATGGGGAAAAAAGAGTTGTATTTTCATCAACTTACCGGAGAAAACATGGAGAATGAACCACGTTCAATGCTGAACCTGCTGCTGTTTGGAACTATGAGGCTGCATGACCCACATGACTTCAGCAATCCGTTCTTTCTATGGGAGTGTGTGGGAGTCACAACTCTCTCTTTACAGGGCTCTGTAAATGAGCTGAATGACTTCTGTGAGATTAACCAGCATCAACCAGTTTGACCATAATGTAAAGATTAACCAACTTTTTGACAGCTGCTTCTAACTGAAGCACTTTTTTAACTGAAGCACTTTTTTTAACTGAAGCACTTTTTTAACAGAAGCACTATTTTTAACAGAAGCACTATTTTAAGCCCCTCCCTGGGCTGCCACCTTACTGTGGTGGAGGGGTTTGAGTGTCCCAATGATCCTAGGAGCTATGCTGTCAGGGGCTTTATGCCCCTAGTAGGGTCACCCATGGCATACAGGTCCTAGGTGAGGGACCAGACAAAGTGCAGCCCAAAGACCCCGATGATGACACAAATAAATGGACCTAGTGTTCCCTTGCCCAGACGTGGGTCACCGGGGCCCCACTCTGGAGCCAGGCCTGGAGGTGGGACACGCGGGCGAGCGCCTGGTGGCCGGGCTTTTACCCATGGAGCTCGGCCGGGCACAGCCCGAAGAGGAGACATGGGTCCCCCTTCCCATGGGCTCACCACCTGTGGGAGGGGCCAAAGGGGTCGGGTGCAATGTGGGATGGGTGGTGGCCGAGGGCAGGGACCCTGGCGGTCTGATCCTCGGCTACAGAAGCTGGCTATTGGGACGTGGAATGTCACCTCACTGGTGGGGAAGGAGCCTGAGCTGGTGTGTGAGGCTGAGAGGTTCCGGCTAGAAATAGTCGGACTCACCTCTACGCATGGCTCGGGCTCTGGAACCAGTTTCCTTGAGAGGGGCTGGACACTCTTCCACTCTGGAGTTGCCCCTGGTGAGAGGCGCCGAGCAGGCGTGGGCGTACTTATTGCCCCCCAACTTGGTGCCTGTGTATTGGGGTTCACCCCAGTGAATGAGAGGGTGGCCTCCCTCCGCCTACGTGTGGGGGGACGGGTTCTGACTGTCGTTTGTGCTTATGCACCAAACGGCAGTTCAGATTATCCACCCTTTCTGGAGTCCTTGGCAGGGGTACTGGAAAGTGCACCTTCTGGGGACTCCCTTGTTCTACTGGGGGACTTCAATGCTCATGTGGGCAATGACAGTGAGACCTGGAGGGGTGTGGTTGGGAGGAACGGCCCCCCTGATCTGAACCAGAGTGGTGTTCTGTTGTTGGACTTCTGTGCTCGTCATGGATTGTCAATAACGAACACCTTGTTCAAGCATAAGGGTGTCCATATGTGCTCTTGGCACCAGGACACCCTAGGCCGCAGTTCGATGATCGACTTTGTCATCATCTCATCTGATCTGCAGCCACATGTCTTGGACACTCGTGTGAAGAGAGGGGCGGAGCTGTCAACTGATCACTACCTGGTGGTGAGTTGGTTCCGATGGTGGGGGAGGATGCCGGTCAGACCTGGCAGACCCAAACGTATTGTGAGGGTTTGCTGGGAACGTCTGGCAGAGTCTCTTGTGAGACGGAGTTTCAACTCCCACCTCCAGGAGAAATTTGAACATGTTCCGAGGGAGGTGGGGGACATTGAGTCTGAGTGGACCATGTTTCGTGCCTCTATTGTCGAGGCGGCTTACCAGAGCTGCGGCCGCAAGGTTGTCGGTGCCTGTCGCAGCGGCAGCCCTGAAACCCGATGGTGGACACCGTCGGTGAGGGATGCTGTCAGGCTGAAGGAGGAGTCCTATCGGGCCTTTTTGGCCTGTGGGACCCCGGAAGCAGCTGATGGGTACCGGCAGTCCAAGCGACATGCGGCTCGGGTGGTTGCTGAGGCAAAAACTCGGGCATGGGAGGAGTTCGGAGAGGCCATGGAGAACGACTTCCGCACGGCTTTGAGACGATGCTGGTCCACCATCCGGCGTCTCAGGGGGGGAAAAGCGGTACGCCACCAACACTGTTTATAGTGGGAGTGGTGTGCTGCTGACCTCAACTCGGGATGTTGTGGGTCGGTGGGCGGAATACTTTGAAGACCTCCTCAATCCCACCGGCACGTCTTCCACTGAGGAAGCGGAGCCTGGGGACTCTGGTTCGGGCCCTCCAATCTCTGGTGCTGAGGTCACCGAGGTGGTTAAAAAGCTCCTCGGTGGCAGGGCCCCAGTGGTGGATGAGATTCGCCCAGAGTTCCTTAAGGCTCTGGATGTTGTAGGGTTGTGTTGGCTTACGCGACTCTGCAATATTGCGTGGACATTGGGGGAAGTTCCCCTGGATTGGCAGACCGGGGTGGTGGTCCCCCTATTCAAAAAGGGGGACCATAGAGTGTGTTCCAACTACAGGGGAATCACGCTCTTAAGCCTCCCTGGTAAGGTCTATTCGGGGGTTCTGGAGAGGAGGGTCCATCGGATAGTCAAACCTCGGATTCAGGAGGAGCAGTGCGGTTTTCGTCCTGACCGTGGAACACTGGACCAGCTCTACACTCTCAGCAGGGTCCTGGAGGGTGCATGGGAGTTTGCCCAACCAGTCTACATGTGCTTTGTGGACTTGGAGAAGGTGTTCGACCGCGTCTCTCGGGGGGCCCTGTGGGGGGTACTTTGGGAGTATGGGGTACCGTGCCCTTTGATATGGGCTGTTAGGTCCCTGTATGACCGGTGTCGGAGCCTGGTCCGCATCGCCGGCAGTAAGTCGGGTTTGTTCCCGGTGAGAGTTGGACTCCGCCAAGGTTGCCTTTTGTCACCGATTCTGTTCATAACTTTTATGGACAGAATTTCTAGGCGCAGCCAAGGTGTTGAGGGGATCCGTTTTGGTGGCCTTAGGATTGCGTCTCTGCTTTTTGCAGATGATGTGGTCTTATTGGGTTCATCTGATCGTGATCTACAGCTTTCGCTGGAGCGGTTCGCAGCCGAATGTGACGCGGCTGGGATGAAAATCAGTTCCTCCAAATCCGAGGCCATGGTCTTGAGCCGGAAAAGGGTAGAGTGCCCTCTCCGGGTCAGGGAGGAGGTCCTACCCCAAGTGGAGGAGTTCAAGTATCTTGGGGTCTTGTTCACGAATGAGGGAAAAATGGAGCGTGAGATCGATAAGCCGATAGGTGCAGCGTCTGCAGTGAAGCGGGCGCTGTACAGGTCTGTCTTGGTGAAGAGAGAGCTGAGTCAAAAGGCGAAGCTCTCAATTTACCGATCGATCTACGTTCCCACCCTCATCTATGGTCACGAGCTTTGGGTTGTGAACGAAAGAATGAGATCTCGGATACAAGCGGCCGAAATTAGTTTTCTCCGCAGGGTGTCTGGGCTCTCCCTTAGAGACGGGGTGAGAAGCTCGATCATCCAGGAGGGACTCAGAGTAGAGCCGCTGCTTCTCCACGTCGAGAGGAGCCAGTTGAGGTGGCTTGGGCATCTTTTTAGGATGCTTTCTGGACGCCTCCCTGGTGAGGTGTTCCGGACACGTCCCACTGGAAGGAGGCCCAGAGGAAGACCTAGGATACGCTGGAGGGACTATGTTTCTCGGCTGGCCTGGGAGCGCTTTGGGATTCCCCCGGAAGAGCTGGCCCAAGTGGCTGGGGAGAGGGAAGTCTGGGCCTCCCTACTTAGGCTGCTACCCCCACGACCCGACCCCGGATGAGCGGAAGAAAATGGATGGATGGATGGATGGATGGCACTATTTTAACTGAAGCACTATTTTTAACTGAAGCACTTTTTTTTAACTGATGCACTCTTTTTAACTGAAGCACTTTTTTTTAACTGAAGCACTTTTTTTAACTGAAGCACTTTTTTTAACTGAAGCACTTTTTTAACTGAAGCACTATTTTAACTGAAGCACTTTTTTAACTGAAGCACTATTTTTAGAGGAGTAAAGTTGTTACATGGAGCTGTAAGGGAGCAACATGTTTGCCTGCACCTGTAACTGAGTGTGTTCATGTGTCATCCAGCACAGAGTGGTATCTGTGTCTGTTGTGGCATTAAGTGGAAGAATCACTCTGTGCTGTAACTTTCAATAACTTTTTATTTAGTTGACACATTTTAAGCCCCCAGTATACTGCCGCGTACATCCATACGCAGAGGTACGCATGTACGTATGCAGAGGTACGTGCGTACCCCCCAGCGTACCCTCGGTGCAAAGCTCCAATTTTTACGTACACGGTGTCGCACAATAAACTGCCCAGCGAGGGACTGTTTTGTATGCGACACCAATGTATTATTAAATTCCCCTTCTTCATCCCTGAACTGGCCTTTTCTTTAGTTTTTTTGCCAAAAGTCAAGTGATCTCTTCCTCCTCCGTTGATGCCATGACTGAAATGGTGAGAAATGGAGGAATTTGTCACGAGCGAATTAAACTCAGGTCCAGCGTGGCTGCGGGAGGGTCTGGAGATTTCTTGGTGGGCTGGTCTGATGTGTGGGCTGCAGGGCCAGCGCTCCCTGTTTTTTTTTTTTTTTTAGATCTTTTTATTAACATCATATAAACACAGAACACCGCTGCAGCTGAGGCTGCCAGCGCTCGCTTTTTTCTTTTTTCTGACCTGTCAATCAATCCAGTAGGCGTGTCAGCAAATGACCAATCGGCGACCTCAATTTGTCCCGAAGGTAAACGCCCCTTGTCTGTGTTGCTGCTCTGCAGCTGCTCGGGGTGGACGCTGGAGTATTATGTCTGAAACCTCTGCGTACAGTACACGCGTACGTACGCGTGAACGGACGTACGCGGCAGTATACTGGAGCCACAGTCATGTGAACGCAGTTCAAAGTGAAATCTTGTCGTTTTTCTCCAGGGCTCTTCTCCACTCCTCTCCTGGCCAGTCTGCCAGAAAAAGTGCGCTCCTTTCTTGCACGCCAGGTGCCCTTTCCACCGCGCCTGGGAGACCCCGCGGAGTTTGCCCACTTGGTGACATCAGTGGTGGAGAATCCGATGATTAACGGCGAGGTCATCAGACTGGACGGAGCCCTCCGCATGCAGCCCTGATCATTGTGTGTGTGTGTGAGATTTAGTCAATACAAAGTGAATTTAAACACTCGTAAATAACTTGGCATGGATCTTTTATTCCATCTGTGTGAAAGTCAACGTGTCAGCTGCATTTCATTTAGACGTTTCACTAATATCAAATGAGTTTGGTTTCATGTTTCAAATTTTGTTTCAATGAATTCTTTATATTAAGTTCGGTGTCTTTGTGTCTCAGTTTGATTGTAAAATAAGTTTTAGAAAATGTCACTAAATCAAAGTCCAGTCGGGTCCTGTGGACGGTTTGTTTTTCTTGGAGTTTTTATCCAAAACTCGTCTTGAGTCTGAGGAGCTGCAACAAAGTCAGTGTTATAACTAACACCTGCACATGGTGGGGCAGCTGCCATCACGCCTGCACAGAAGGTTTGAGATGGGGAAGAATTGTGCGGGTACTTTCTCCACCCTCTGAGTCGGAGCCAGTCCATGCAGCAGGAGGAGGTCCTGATGACGTGCTCCAGCTCCCTCACTGTCACCATGAGCTGAACATGGTTCCTGGTGGAAGCAGGATAAAGACCATCTGCTGCCACGCTCTTCTGCACCTGACGACCCCTCAAGTCTTTACTGTCAATATGTCCCACATGCTGAAGAGGGACATTCACCTCGTCTTAAGCGCAGAGGTGACGGGGCCTTCTCTGTAGCAGGACCAAGACTTTGGAACGAGTTACCTCTGCTTGTCAGACAGGCCCCCTCCCTCTCGGTTTTCAAGTCCCGTTTAAAAACTCACTACTATTCAGTAGCTTTCAACACCAGATGATCTGTGTTTTGATCCTGTATGCTCCACACTGGTTTGTCATCATTATCTGCATCGTTTTATGTCTATATTCTGATTTACCTCATTTTGTATTTTGCTTTGTGTGTTACCTGTTGTTCTGTCTGTACAGCACTTTGGTTGGCCTTGTAGCTGTTTTAAGTGCTCTATAAATAAAGTGGTATGGGGCAGCACGGTGGCACAACTGGTAGAGCTGCTGCCTCTCAGCGAACAGGTCCCTGGTTCAAATCCCTGTCTGAGGGCCTTTCTGGGTGGAGTTTACATGTTCTCTCCATGCATGCGTGGGTTTTCTCCAGGTGCTCCGGTTTCCTCCCACAGACCAAAAACATGCATGTTAGGCTGATTGGTAACTCTAAATTGTCCCTAGGTGTGAGTGAGAGAGTGAATGGTTGTTTGTCTCGTTTGTCTCTATGTGTCCCTGTGATGGACTTGCGACCCGTCCAGGGTGTCCCCCGCACCTCGCACAGTGATTGCTGGACATGGACACCGGCGACCCCCGTGACCCAAAATGGAATAAACGGGTAAAGTTGATGGTATGGTATGGTACCTCCTGCAAGGCTTCACTCTTCTGCTACAGCTGGGACAGGTGCTACCGCTACGGGTCAGCATGGACCTGGGATGACTTCCCAGTTTGGAGCCTGACCACAGGTGCCCAGGATACTGGGATTATGTACGTGGAAAACAACAAGCTCTTCATTTTCAGCTGTAAGTGGCTGTGTGGTCATAATAATATGGTCGAACAAAGCATTATCATTTGTTCCTGAAGACAAAAGACAAGAAGTATCTACAACATTTTATAATTATTTTTTTATTTTTATACAAAAACACGTCAACTAGTTATGAAAAAACAAAGTGACAGTATTAAAAATGATTTTTACAATCTGTATATTAGTGTTGTTATTAAATTGTACTGTTTTAGGGTCTAGCAGGTGAATAGTTTAAAATGTGTTTTATTCTTTAGGTATTTAAGCAGATTCTGATCATTCGTATAGAAGGACCAGCAGGATGAAGAGTTGAGCAGCAGAGATGCTGCACATTGTTCTCTTGTTAATTCATTGTTCAACATACAATATCTCAAAGATACAGGAACATGAGTTTAAGACTAAAAGACAAACTCATTCACTCAACCTTTATTTCTGCAGGTTAATCCCACTGAGCCTCGAGGACTCCGTTACAAGAGAGACCACCTGCTTTAACAAAGAGCGATAACAGCGAATGACATTTATAAAAGAGGCATACAGATTTTTTTTTTTTACAAATTAAAATAAGATGGCAAATAACAGTAACAAAAACATCTGGATTATTAGGTGAATGTAGAAAACTAAAAACAGGAACGTGTCTACATTCTCTTTAGACTCGCTTATCCTTAACTCTGCTGTATGTATTTTATATTCTTTATTCCTGTTGATCTTTGTTCTTACTGTAAAGTGTCCTTGGGTGTCATGAAAGGCGCTTTTTAAATAAAATTATTATTATTATTATTATTACATTGGTCCCTGCCAGGAGCCCAACAGATTATTACATAAAAGTAAAATCTTACATAAAAGTAAAATCTTACATAAAAGTAAAATTTACATAAAAGTAAAATCTTAACATAAAAGTAAAATCTTACATAAAAGTAAAATCTTAACATAAAAGTAAAATCTTACATAAAAGAAATCTTACATAAAAGTAAAATCTTAACATAAAAGTAAAATCTTACATAAAAGTAAAAT
>NC_056508.1:2566902-2571245 GCF_014905685.2 Nematolebias whitei | reverse complement strand
TAAAATCTTAACATAAAAGTAAAATCTTACATAAAAGTAAAATCTTAACATAAAATTAAAATCTTACATAAAAGTAAAATCTTAACATAAAAGTAAAATCATAACATAAAAGTAAAATCTTAACATAAAAGTAAAATTTTACATAAAAGTAAAATCTTGCATAAAAGTAAAATCTTAACATAAAAGTAAAATCTTAACATGAAAGTAAATTCTTACATAAAAGTAAAATCTTACATAAAAATAAGGCAAATAAAAGGGATTAGAGCAAGTTTTAAAACAAAAGAAACGTAGATTCAATTCAATTCAAAAATACTTTATTAATCCCAGAGGGAAATTATATATATTATAATTATGGATATACTGTAAGTTATTTTTTTGTTGCATATACAAATTTCAAAAAGTGAGGAGTAATAAAGTTTAAATTGGTTAAGACAAACATCGAATTAAGGCGTAGAGTGTTTCCACTCTCAGTGCATGTGATATGTAGCAAGCAGGAAAACCATATTCACCACATCAGATATTTGTCTATCAGGATCAACATAGTACATGAGTGATGGTAACCTCCGGGATGTCGTCAGTTTTCAGTGACCGACAATTCTCCCCAGAGTTTAATTAAAAAGGGACAGGAAAAAAGAGATTTACAAAAAGCACAACATTCTAGATTAAATTCAAAAGTTTTGTGTAAAAAAAAAAAAAAAAACAGGGAGCGCTGGCCCTGCAGCCCACACATTAGACCAGCCCACCAGGAAACCTCCAGACCCTCCCGCAGCCACACTGAACCTAATTTTAATTCGCTTGTGGCAAATTCCTTCACTTCTCACCATTTCAGTCATGGCATTAACTGACGAGGAGGAAGAGATCGCTGCCTTTTAGCAAAAAAACAAAAGAAAAGGCCAGATCAGGGATGAAGAAGGGGAATTTAATACATTGGTCTCGCTTACAAAAGAGTCCGTTGCCGGGCAGTTTATTGTACAACACAGAGTATGCATGCGTAGTCGTAAAACTTTAGCTTTGCGCAGACATGCCCTGCGGGCATCCGCTTTGACTCTAATCCAGTACGTGCGGACCTCTGTGGACTGACGTACGCGGGAGTATGCTGGGGGCTTTAGGACCTTCCCCCCTGCTGCTGCACCCTTGTGCTTAGCATGTGATGCTGCAACATAAATGTTCTTTCCAAACATCAATTCTTGCAAGCACATAAGGCACTAAATGTATTATTACAAAATAAAAAACACTCAGCTCACCTTATTCTTGCACTTGAACTTTAACTTTTGTTTAAAACTTGGATCCTCCACCAGAGGCCTGGGAGCTTGATGGTTCTGTTCAGTATCTTAGCTGTTCCTAGGACTGCACTCTTCTGATCAGAGATCTCTGAGGTTGTTCCTGGGATCTGATGGAGTCATTCTTCCAGTTTGGGGGTCACAGCACCAAGTGCTCCACTGACCACTGGGACTACTGACACTTTGAATCTCCACAACTTCTATATTTCCTCTTTCAGCCCTTGTTATTTCTCCAGCTTCTTGTGCTCCTTCTTACTGACGTTACAGTCGCTTGGGATTGCTACATCTATCACCAGTGCATTCCTGTGTATCTTGTCGATCACTGCAACGTCTGATCAGCCATCATCTGTTGGTCAGTCTGGTTTTAGAAGTCCCACAGTATCTTAGCCCTGCCACGCTCCAGCATCCTTGGTGAAGTCTCCCACTTTGAGTGTGGGACCTCCAGTCCATACTCAGCACAGATGTTTGTGTACATGATTCCAGTCACTTGGTCATGAAGGTCCATGTATGTTTTGCCTGCCTGGATCTTACATCCTGAAGTTACATGTTGGATTTTCTCAGGGGCACCTTTGCATAGCCTCCTGTCCTGATGTTTTCCAGGTTTTTAGTTATTTTATCCTATATAGTGGCACTGACGTTCATTAGTCCTTTGCCTCATTTTTTGTGTACAGATTTAAAGTGTAGGACTTGTGGTGAAACCCTCCATGTATTGTAAGGAGGGTTCAAGTCAAGTTGGGGCAGCTGTGTCTGAGTGGTTAGAGCAGTCGTCCTAAAATGAGAGAGTTGGGGGCTTGAGTCTACCATCACTCACATTTTGAAGTGTCCCTGGGCAAGACACTGAACCCCTCATTGCCTCTGATGTGTGTCCCATCGGTGTATGAATGTGATCTAACGCACTGATTAGTCTCTATAAAATTATTTGTTCAATTAGCTTTGTAGAGCTACAAAGTAATAGAGTGCTGTATGAATCTGTGTGGATGGGTAAATGAAGGCACAGATTGTATCGTAAAGCACTTTGAGTAGCTTGATTAGATAGAAAGGTGCTATAGTCCATTTACCATTCTAGTCCTGATGTTTCTTCAACCCCCTACTTTGGTTAGGCTTTTATACCAGTTGGTTGATGACCGGCACTGCAAATGTGTTAATGGCTCAGACTTTGCTCTTGCCATTCAGCTGGCTTGTCGAGATAAGCCATATTCCCTTCTTTGTAGGTACTTAGTTGTGGATGACTTACTTGTGGCCTCATCATGATTGCCATTTCTGAGTGGGATTTCAAGATAATAGAAACTGTTCTGGACTTCAAAGTGTTGCCTTCAGGTAATTCAAGACCTTCAGTTGTTATCTTGCCTCTCTTGGATACCATTTAGCTACAAACCGGATTCCAAAAAAGTTGGGACACTAAACAAATTGTGAATAAAAACTGAATGCAATGATGTGGAGATGACAAATGTCAATATTTTATTCGTAATATAACATAGATGACAGATCAAAAGTTTAATCTGAGTAAATGTAACCTTTTAAAGGAAAAGTATGTTGATTCAAAATTTCAGTGTCAACAAATCCAAAAAAAGTTGGGACAAGTAGCAATAAGTGGCTGGAAAAAGGAAATTGAGCATATAACGAACAGCTGGAAGACCAATTAACAGTAATTAGGTCAATTGACAACATGATTGGGTATAAAAAGAGCTTCTCAGAGTGTCAGTGTCTCTCAGAAGCCAAGATGGTAAGAGGATCACCAATTCCACCATTGTTGCGCAGAAAGATAGTGCAACAATACCATAATGGTGTTACCCAGCGTAAAATAGCAAAGACTTTTAAGTTATCATCAACCGTGCATAACATCATCAAAAGATTCAGAGAATCTGGAACAATCGCTGTGCGTAAGGGTCAAGGCCGTAAAACTACTGGATGCTCGTGATCTCCGGGCCCTTAAACATCACTGCACCTCAAACAGGAATGTCGCTGTCAAGGAAATAACAGAATGGGCTCAGGAATACTTCCAGAAAGCATTGTCAGTGAACACAATCCATCGTGCCATCTGCCATTGCCAGCTGAAACTCTACAGTGCAAAGAGGAAGCCATTTCTAAGCAAGCTCCACAAGCTCAGACGTTTGCACTGGGCCAGGGGTAATTTAAAATGGAGTGTGGCAAAATGGAAGACTGTTCTGTGGTCAGATGAGTCACGATTTGAAGTTCTTTATGGAACACTGGGACACCATGTCATCCGGACCAGAGAGGACAAGGATAGCCCAAGTTGTTATCAACGCTCCGTTCAGAAGCCTGCATCACTGATGGTATGGGGTTTGTTAAACATTATTGTTGTTGATGCTCTTACTCAAAAAATGTGTTCTAATACTGCCACCTACTGGTGTGTTTTATTTTGTATATTTCTGGTATGTACGTGCATTACGTTATTACGTCTTGAGAGAAGAAGACAAAATGGCGTTCTGTGAACACGAGCTGTGTGCGTACAGCACTGAAGGTCTTCAATAAATATGCCAGAAAGAGGCTGAAGTGACCCAACGACTCACTTGTTTCTGTCTCTCTGCAACGCCGGCACCTCTGCGCTACAATCCACTCAATAGGTTATGGGCCCAGGAAGCAGAGAACCGATCAGAGAACAGTTTTCTTTTGGGAAAAAGGCCGCACGGAGTTAGCAGGACTTCTGCAAGCTATGCTAAGCTCGTTAGCATTGAGATAAGTGAGTACCCCACTAAGTTTAACGCGACGTATTACGCGAGAGCTACTGAAGCGAAAAAGTTTGCAAGATGGCAAACAGAGCTGCAGGACTAATGGCTTCACCACAGCTATTTTTTTGATGGATCGAACGACAAGTATGATTTATGGGAAACCAGATTTCTTGGCCATTTGCACATTCTGGAGCTAAAAGAGACTATTTTGAAAGAACCTACGAGTGATGCGCAGCGAGCCCAAGATGGCCAGAAAAATGCGGATTGCTACGCTGAACTAATAAGGCTAATAGATGATAGAAGTGTTAAGGTCTGTAGGTGATGTCAAAGGCGAACGGTTTGAAGCAAGGACTAAACAACTTGAGGTAAAAAA
>NC_056508.1:2559851-2566802 GCF_014905685.2 Nematolebias whitei | reverse complement strand
ACACCAGAATGGAACAGCAGAGAGAGGTTGGAGAACCCTCTATGACATGAGCAGATGTCAATCACTAGAAAGCAAGTTACCAGATAAGTTTTGGAACTATGCTATGTAAGCAGCAGCCTATGTGAGAAACAGATGCTACAACAGACGAACAGATATGACACCATATGAACTGTTTTCAGGGAAACAACCAGATGTGTCCAAGCTGCAGAAATTTGGGTCACAGTGTTATACTTACAAGCAGGAGAAGGGCAAGTTTGATTCTAGATGTGAACAAGGTATTTTCATTGGTTATGACAAGAACAGCCCAGCATATATAGTATTTTATCCAAACACTGAAAAGATACAGAAACATAGACTGGTAAAGTTCATAATAAAGAAAACAAGAGAAGGTGTGACACAAACTGACCAAAGCATAGAGCATGTTCAAGATGATGTGTATACCAGAACTTGTGACAAAGATGAAAAAGATGGTGAAAGTGATGAAAATGAACTTGATAAAAGTGACATTTCTGATGTTGTACCTGAACAGACTGTGACCAGAAGGAATCCACCAAAAAACAGAGAGAAACCAGCGCACCAGGATTTTGAGACTGAGGAGGACACAGGAGACAAACTACAAATGAGCGTGGATGCCTGTTACAGAGCGGTATGTGACATTCCTCAGACCTATAAGGAAGCCATTGCATCTCCTAATTCAAGACAGTGGAGAGAAGCAATGAGAGAGGAAATGCAGTCACTAAAAGAAAATGAAACTTTCATACTTTCCCAACTACCACAAGGCAAAAAGACAGTGGGGGGTAAATGGGTTTTTGTAATGAAAAATGAGGTTGATGGATCTGATAAATACAAGGCAAGGTATGTAGCGAAAGGTTACAATCAGAAACAAGGCATTGACTGTGAAGAGACATTTTCACCAACGGCTGACATGACAAGTGCAAGAGTGATTATGCAAAAGGCAGCATAGGAAAATTGAATCCTACACCAGATGGATGTTAAGACTGCATATTTGCATGCACCTATTGATCATGAAATCTATATAGATCAACCAGAAGGTTTTGAGAAGAAGTCTAACACAGGAGGAAAAACTTGTTTGTAAGTTACAAAAGTCCTTGTATGGTTTAAAACAATCTGGCAGAAACTGGAATGCTTTACTTCATGCGTATTTAAGTGAAAATGGTTACAAACAAAATCCTAGAGATCAGTGCTTGTATACTAGAGAGACAAACGGTGAAAAGATCATCTTACTGGTTTGGGTGGATGACCTCATCATTGCAGCTGATAGTGAAGAAGTTTTGAAGGGAGTAAAGAAGATGCTAAATGAAAAGTTCAAAATGAAAGATCTAGGAAGATTGAAACATTTTCTAGGAATAGACTTTAACCAAACAGTACTAACAAGTAAAAATGTCACGGAAAAATTATGTGACCAAAATATTAAAGAGATTTGGAATGGAGGATTGTAAACCCAGAGACACTCCATGTGAGCCAAAGCTAGAATACTCAAACGATGGAGATAAAATGGAAGACCCAGGGAAATACAGAGAGGCAGTGGGAAGTTTAATATACTTATCCACTTGTACACGACCAGATATAAGTTTTGTGGTCAGTAAACTTTTTCAATATTTTACTGAACAAACAATAGAACACTGGAATACAGTAAAACATGTTTTCCGATATCTTAAGGGTACAGCAGAGAAAGAGTTGAGTTTTAAAGGAAATGACTCACAAAATCTAGGATTAAAAATCTACTGTGATGCCGATTGGGCATCAGATTCAACTGATAGAAGAAGAACATCAGGATATTGTGCGAATTTAAATGATGAAAGTTCTTTGAGCTCTTGGAAGACAAAGAAACAACCAACAGTGGCATTGTCTACCTGCGAGGCAGAGTACATATCGTTAGCATCAGCTGTACAAGAATGTCTCTATTTAGAGCAACTTCTGAAAGGCATAGATTGTTACAAGTATGTACAAACAAAAGTGTTTGAAGACAACCAAGGTACTATTGCACTTGCTAAGAACCCAGTGAACAGGCAAAGAAGCAAACATATTGATATTAAGTATCATTTTATTAGAGAAATTGTTAACACTGGAAAAATAGTGCTTGAGTACTGTCCACCTGATAAAATGATTGCAGATTTGATGACAAAACCTGCTACTAAGTTGAAACTGAGAAAATTTACTCAGGGCATGTTTGGAACATAAATATGCAGAGACATTTTCATTTTTGGTAAGAAAGACCTTGTGTTTTTTTTTTTGTTTGTTTGTTTTCAGAACTAACAAATGAGTTACGAGCGAGTGGGGGGTGTTAAACGTTATTGTTATTGATGCTCTTACTCAAAAAATGTGTTCTAATACTGCCACCTACTGGTGTGTTTTATTTTGTATATTTCTGGTATGTACGTGCATTACGTTATTACGTCTTGAGAGAAGAAGACAAAATGGCGTTCTGTGAACACGAGCTGTGTGCGTACAGCACTGAAGGTCTTCAATAAATATGCCAGAAAGAGGCTGAAGAGACCCAACGACTCACTTGTTTCTGTCTCTCTGCAACGCCGGCACCTCTGCGCTACAATCCACTCAACAGGGTTGCATGAGCGCTTGTGGCATGGGCAGCTTGCATGTCTGGAAAGGCACCATTAATGCAGAGAACTATGTTCAGGTTCTAGAACAACATATGCTCCCATCTAGACGTCATCTCTTTCAGGGAAGACCCTGCATTTTTCAACACGATAATGCCAGACCACATTCTGCAGCAATCACAACATCATGGCTACGTAGGAGAAGGATCCGGGTACTGAAATGGCCAGCCTGCAGTCCAGATCTTTCACCTATAGAGAACATTTGGCGCATCATAAAGAGGAAGGTGCGACAAAGAAGGCCCAAGACGATTGAACAGTTAGAGGCCTGTATTAGACATGAATGGGAGAGCATTCCTATTTCTAAACTGGAGAAACTGGTCTCCTCTGTCCCCAGACGTCTGAGTGTTGTAAGAAGAAGGGGGGATGCCACACAGTGGTAAAAATGGACTTGTCCCAACTTTTTTGGGATTTGTTGACGCCATGAAATTTGGAAACAACAGATTTTTCCCTTAAAATGAAACATTCTCTCAGTTTAAACTTTTGATCTGTGATTTGTGTTCTATTCTGAATAAAATATTAGATGTTTGCACCTCGACATCATTGCATTCAGTTTTTATTCACAATTTGTTTAGTGTCACAACTTTTTTGTAATCTGGTTTGTACATTTATCTAGTCTGAATAACATTTTAATGTATTTGCTGTATATTCTGGTTATAGTCAGTTTCTTTAGCCAGTAGTTGTGGAACATTTTTCTATAGCATTGTAACATCTGATCTGAAGGTTCTCTGTAAAGCTAGAACTTTATATTATTCATCTTTGCTGATTGGTAACTCTAAATTGTCCCTAGATGAGAGAGTGAATGGTTGTTTGTCTTGTTTGTCTCCATGTGTCCCTGTGATGGACTGGAGACGTGTCCAGGGTGTACCTCACACAGTGATTGCTGGACATGGGCACCGGCGCCCCCCATGACCCAAAATGGAAGAAGTGGGTAAAGATAATGGATGGATGGATGGGTATGCAACTATTTATTAAAGACAAATTAAGTAGATCCAAAATGTGGACATTAATTAGGGGAAATACCTCTTTAAACAGTCTGGTTGGGATGGGATCTAGCAGGCATGTGGATGGTTTGGATAAAGCTATTATTTTTGACAATTCAGAGCTCAACAGGACAAAATCAGTCCAAACATGAATCAGGTTCTAGTGACATTTTTAAAATTGTCTCACCTGACACAGAACCAGAGGCGATAGTAGGAATGTTGGTTTGAAATTTTTCCCTAATTGAAACAATTTTATTTATAAAGAATCTCATGAAGTTGTCATTAGTTGTAGGGATACATGGTTCAACAGAGAGTACTCAACAAAAACCTAAAGTTAATTTTTTTCTCATCTAGCCATCCATCCATCATCTTTACCTGCTTCTTCCTTTTTGGGTTGCAGGGGTCGCCGGTGCCCATGTCCAGCCATCACTGTGTGAGAGGCGGGGGGACACCCTGGACAGGTTTCCAGTCCATCACAAGTAGGACTGCAACAACGAATCGATAAAATTGACAAAAATCAATAAAAATCGATGATTAAAAGCGTTGGCAACAAATCGATTCGTTGCATCGTGCGATTATGCGTCTTTCACGGCGCTGCGGAGCCATTTTGTTCACCTGCAGTTCATTGTCAATGCTGACTGACTGAATAAAGTTTGAAAAAAAAAAACTTTGCAGCACGAGTTGAACAGAGCGAGGGGGGAGGAGGAAGGAGAGCAGAGGCTGTTTTCCAAGGAAATTTAAGTAAATTTTACAAATGACCGACGCAGCAAAAACTGTTCAACCAAAGTCCTCCAAAGTGTGGGAGCTCTTCACAAAGATAAAAAATGAGAAACATGCAGCTTTGAAAAGTGACGACACGACACGGGAGAACCACGGAGATGAAAGGTAAACATGTCAGAGTCACGAGGAGGAGGAAGGAGCTGCAGCTGATACAACTCTTCATGTGTTGCAGGTGAGTCTCTACAATTTAACACTTTGTTCTGTTTCAAGAGAGAAAACGTAACGTCAGTCTGTCTGGAAGATGAAGCTGTTTGTTTGTTTGTTTGTTTATCTGATTAATGACGGTGATAGAGAACGTGTGTTACTTTTTATTTAATTTAATTGGTACAAGCAGTGTTTAAATGTGATTTATAAATAAATTTAACACAAAGATAATAATTTAATGATTAAGCTTCAACTTTTAATTTGCTGGCAAAGTCTGAAGACACTGCAGGTACAGTATGGCAGGATGAATTGCATTTAAACAGGAATTAAAGTAATTTATTACATCTACTCAAATGTGTGTAATTGAGTATTTTATGTGTGTGTGTGTGTGTGTGTGTGTGTTTAATTGCTCTTTTAGCTACTTTTGCCTGAACCTAACGCTGTAAGTGAAACAAGGCATTTCTTGAGTTGCTGTAAATTATGATATAATACATATTTACTGTCTCATTCCAGAAAACAACAACAAACAACAACATCCTTCATGATGGACAGACATCATGGACACCACAGCAGCAGCTGTCTTCACTGAAACATCCTGAACATGATCGTCACTGACATGAGGCCTCTGTCGTTGGTTGAAGACGAAGGCTTCACTACAATAATCCACACTTTTAATCCAAGTTACAATAATCCACACTTTTAATCCAAGTTACAATAATCCACATTTTTAATCCAGGTTACAATAATCCACACTTTTAATCCAGGTTACAATGATCCACACTTTTAATCCAGGTTACAATAATCCACACTTTTAATCCAGGTTACACTCTTCCCTCAAGGACACATTTTACAAAGTAGCTACATATTGTGCAGGTATAAAGATACATTTGTATATATTTTTGTGTACATTTATTTTTTTAAGCAATTTGACTTTTATTTTTTATTATTCAATATTTTACTAACAGAATAGTAAAATAGCAACCTGTTTTTTGTGTGAATTGCTATGTCAGTCAAATGTTCAATTTTGGAATAAAGGGGTGGAAATTAAACATTGTATTTTTTGCTGATTCATCGATTAATCGGAAAACATAATCGGCCGATGAATCGATTATTGAAGTAATCGTTAGTTGCAGCCCTAATCACAAGGCCACATAAAGACAAATGAGACAAAAAACTACTCTCTCACTCGCACCTAGGGACAATTTAGAGTTACCAATCAGAAAAGATGAATAATATAAAGTTCTAGCTTTACAGAGAGCTTTCAGATCAGATGTTAGAACCCATCCAGCCATTATCTTTTACCCTCTTCTTCCATTTTGGGTCACAGGGGTCACCGGTGCCCATGTCCAGCAATCGCTGTGCGAGGGGCGGGGTACACCCTGGACAGGTCTCCAGTCCATCACAGGGACACATAGAGACAAACGAGACAAACAACCATTCACTCTCTCACTCACACCTAGGGACAATTTAGAGTTACCAATCAGCCTAACATGCATGTTTTTGGTCTGTGGGAGGAAACCGGAGTACCCGGAGAAAACCCACGCATGCACGGAGAGAACATGCAAACTCCACCCAGAAGGCCCTCAGACAGGGATTTGAACCGGCAACCTTCTCGCTGAGAGGCAGCAGCTCTACCAGTTGTGCCACCGTGCTGCCCAGTTATGTACCACAGCGCTTTAAGGTTGCTGTAATTAAACCTTTACTTAAGAAGTCTGACCTTGATTCAGAAATTCTGGCCAACTATAGATCTATATCTAATCTAACTTTCATCTCAAAAATTCTAGAGAAAATAGTTGCAGGTCAGTTGCGTGAACATCTACAAAGAAATAATCTGTTTGAAGAGTTTCAGTCAGGGTTTAGAGCTCATCATAGCACAGAAACAGCACTAGTAAAAGTCACTAATGATATTCTCATGGCCTCAGACAATGGACTTGTGTCTCTACTGATCCTGTTAGACCTCAGGGCTGCATTTGATACAGTTGATCACAATATCTTTGTCTTTTTTCTCCAGCTTCGAGGTGACTTTATTTGAGGTGGGTCGCTCACACCCCGTGCTGTGCACTGTCATCTACAGAACCCCTAAATATAATAAGGATTTCTTGAATGACTTTTCTGATTTCCTACTAGAATAATGATAAACTATGATAGAGTCCTTATTGTTGGGGATTTTAACATACATGTATGCTGCCCAGAGAAACCACTGGTGAAGGACTTTCTCAGCCTCACTGACTCATTTAACCTGGTTCAGTGGGTGGCTGGTCCCACACATGAACATGGACACACGTTGGACCTGGTTCTCTCTCACGGCTTGTCTGTGAACGACCTAGAACTATATGATAATGTGATTTCTGACCATAGGCCTGTTTTATTTGATGTTGGTTTGTCCTGTGCTCCAGTTAAATCCTGCG
>NC_056508.1:2545397-2559751 GCF_014905685.2 Nematolebias whitei | reverse complement strand
AACCCTAAGGGTGTGTGTGTGTGTGTGTGTGCATGCGTGCGTGCGTTCATGTATGCGTGCATGCGTGTGTGTGTGTGTATGGTTCAATGATGCAGAAAAACAAATGTAAACGTGTTCCAGGCTGCAGGCAGAAGGCTCTTCATTACACCAGCTCCCTTACTGTGGGCCAAACAACTGATGCTGCTGTGAGCAGACTGGGTGGGGGTGGGGTGGCTGGGTGTGGATCCATCTGCTGAGATCCCACCCACAGGTCGAGGGGTGGGTTCTTCAGGTGCCCTTCTTCAGTGTTGGTCCCATTCTTCAAGCAGTAAGCAGACTTAATTCATATTCGTTATTGCCCTCCGTTGAAGGATGGGCGATCATGTTTTTGCCTGTGTCTCTGAGCATTTGTTATGTGTGTTTGTACCATTAGCAAAATATTTTATAAATTAAACCTTGAGAAGAAAATTACTGGGTCAGGGGATGTTGGTCAAAGTCAAGGACGTTTATCACTACAAATATTAAACAAGAGAAATAAGATAAGACATAGCTTATCACATTTCCTGTGAAAATGCAGTGTGAATGCTAATTGCAGAAGAACTTGCTGAAAAACAGCTGAAATTAGATTAAAAAATTGAAATGTAGCTGAAATGGAAGAACAAGTCTAAATTAACAGAAGAAAGCAGAAACCCAATAATTCTCAGTTGGGTCATCTGGACAGTTTCATTTTTATAGAGATGTTTCATCCTCTATCTGGAGGGCTTCATCAGTCAGAGGAGTTCCAGTAAACTGTTTCCCCACCAAGCAGTAAACACCTTAAGTGGACCAACCAGTTTGCTGGAGCTAAGATGGTTTCTGGGGACCGTCCTTTCCCTCATCGACTCCTCCCAGGCAGGCAGCCACAGCCAAAGTGGTTCAAAGTTCAAAATCCAACAATTCTCATTTGGGTCATCTTGACAGTTTCTTTTTTTTTTTTTTAATAAAGACGTTTTGCCCTCTATCCGGAGGGCTTTGTCATTCAGAAAGCAGGAAGAACACATATTTACTAAAGTAGGTTTAAATATGCAGAAATTACCACAAAAATTAGGAAATCAGCAAAAAAAAAAAGTCAAGTCAAGTCAGATTTATTTATAGAGCACATTTAAAACAGAAACTGTTACCAAAGTGCTTAACAAAAATATCACATCATCAGATAAAAAGTAGCAAGATATATTTACAGCACATGGAATAAAAATATAAAACCAAAAACAATTAGAAACAATGAAATACTAAATCAGATCACGTTGTGTCAAAAGTCAAGGAAATAATAACAAAAAGCATAAACTCAGTCAGAAACAATGAAATACTAAATCAGATCAGATGACCTTGTGTTAAATAGGAATAATAACAAAAGCATAAACAGAATCAGCATCAATGAAAAACTAGATCTAAAGCTGATCACACTGTGTTAAATGTCAGTGAGTACAGATGTGTTTTTAGGAGAGATTTAAAAGCAGAGACTGAGGTGGCCTGTTGAATGTTGATGGGCAGATTGTTCCAGAGTTTAGGGCCCACGACTGAGAACGCTCGATCTCCTCTGAGCTTCAGCCTGGTTAAGCTAAAATTAGCACTCAAAAACATCTAAGAAGTAGCAAAAAAAAGGCAGAAAGAAGCTTAACCTAAGAGAAGGAAGTGGAAAGAGCTGAAATTATCTAAAAAATGTGAAATTAGATGAAAAAGTTATCATTTGCATAAAACCAGAAAAAGCTGAAAATAGCAGAAATAAGCTGAAAGAATCATAAAACAGCTGAAAAAAAAACCAACTGAAACTAGTTGAAAGTAGCAAAAAATGTTTAAATTTGCACAAGGAAGCTGAAAGAACCTGAACCAGAACAAAGTGTGAAAGGAGCAGTAAAATGTTGTAAACAGATCTAAAGATTTGAAGGTGCTGCAGCAGGGGCAGACTGGGACAATAATCTAGGCTGGAATTTGATACCATCCAGCCCACCACCACCCGATTAACACAATTCACCAAGACTGAGTTAAGTGCAATTTAAATGGTAAATGGACTGTACTTATACGGCACCTTTCTATCTCATCCAAACACTCAAACCAAGTACAAAACTACAATCTATGCCCTCATTCACCCATTCATACAGCACTCTACTATATCCCTACAAACAATAATCAGTGCTTTAGATCACATTCATACACCAATGGGACACACATGGGAGACAGTGAAGGGTTCAGTGTCTTGCCCAGGGACAAACTCTGTAATTCTTGATGCCTTAGATGCATACCTGTCATATCTTCCCAGGGTGGAGAAATATGACGAGGAAAGCCTGATCCTGACATACCCTACTCTATTTGGAGATGTGCCTTCCAGGACCACAGCACTGGAGCATGATATTGACGTGGCCAATGTGTCCCCCATTAAACAGCTTAATATCGCTGTCCCCCAGTCAAAAGTGGAATGATGAAAAAAGAGGTCCAGTACCTACTGGAAAATGGTTTGGCTGTACAAAGTTGTAGCTCCTGGAGCTCTCTGTGTCTTTTGACACCAAAGTCAGATGGTTCTCCACATTTTTGTACAGACTTCAGGAGAGTAAATGCAGTCACAGTCCCTGAGTCGTACCCGTTGCCTCACATAGAAGACTGCATAGGCAGCATTGGTGCAGCTATTCATATAACAAAATAAGATTTGCTGAAAGGGTACTGGCAGGTTCCCCTGACCCCCAGAGCTTCTGATATTTCAGCTTTTGTCACACCAGACCACTTCCTACAATACACAGTAATTACATTTGGAATGCTCAATGTACCATCTACTTTTCAGTGACTGATGAATTTTGTGTTCGGAGACATTAGGAACTGTAATGTCAACCTAGATGACATTGTAATCTATTCATCATCCTGGACTGATCATATTAACACTCTGAAAGCTGTGTTTGCCAATTTAGCCCAAGCCTCCCTCACCTTAAACCTAGCAAAATGTGAGTTTGCCAAGGCAGTTGTGACATACCTTGGAAAGGAAGTGGGCCATGGCCAGGTACGTCCCGTGAATGCGAAGGTGGAGGCTATCCTGAGCTACCCTGTGCCCACCACAGGACGTGAGCTCTGGCGATTCTTGGGTTTGGTTGGCTAATGCTTCTGCAGAAATTTTTCTATGGTGGTGGCTCCCCTAACTCATCTATGTAGTCCAAAGGAACCATTCATGTGGAGTACTAAATGCCAACATGCATTTGACTGTGCAAAGCCTCTTCTTTGCAGTGCCCCTGTATTGGCAGCTCCTGACTTCACCAAGGCCTTCAAGCTGGAAGTAGATGCAAGTGCCACTGGGGCTGGAGCTGTGTTGCTGCAGGATGGAGCAGATGGCATCAGTCACCCAGTTTCTTACGTCTCAGCTAAGTTCAAGCATCATCAACTAAACTACTCCACAACTGAAAAGGAAACTTTAGCCATGCTACTCGCTTTGCAGCGTTTTGAAGTTTATGTAGGTTCTACACCAAGCCCTGTTATAGTCTATTCTGACCATAACCCTTTAGTATTCCTGAAATGCATGTACAACCACAACCAGCGATTAATGCAGTGGGCTTACTTGCCCAGGAATATAACTTGGACATCATGCATAAGAAAGGAGCTGAGAATGTGATAGCTGATGTACTTTCCCAAATGTAGTGTTGATCTAGCTGTTTTACATATGACACATCCATTTTACTCTGTGTAGAATTTTATGGGGGAGGGTGTTACGGTCATGACCTCTACAGACAAACAGCCATCAGGGCGCTAACGATCCATCGTTAGGCTGATGGTCCTCCTTGATTATGTGAGCAGCTGGTTTTGGCTGTCAGCAGCAAACTGGTTGATCCACTATGAGAGGGTGCTATTTATAAACCTGAGGTGAATACAGCACCTCAAACTGAAGAAGTCTTTCGGATGAAAGACAAAACGTTTCTACATTTTTTCCCTTTGTTTTGTTTTTTGAATGTCCAGAGGACCAGACTTAACTTTTTTAGATGGTTGTATAATAATACAGATTTGAATGCCTGGTTCCTGCCTCGCGTGGAACATCAGGCAGGTCTACTAATGGGAGATCTTGGTTTAACATTACCTCCGCTATTAGCTAGGTCCATGTCATCAATTCCCAGGGACCTTCCCAACCACATTTCTGCGCCTCATTCTTAACTTTGTCAGCCAATTGATCCGTTTCAGAGCTGTTTGCCTCTATGCGGTCTCTGAACACTCTGAAAACCAATGGGTACTGAGTGGTAGGGGTTGAACGAGTATATAATTTTTAAACTCGACATAAACATAATAAAACTCGAGTAAAACTCGAGTATTTGATGACATCATATATCTCAAGATACAAAAATAAATAAATAAATAAAACCGCAAAAAAAGGTAATTATTTACCAAATAAAAGACCAACAAAACATTGGGAGCGTATATTATGCTCCTACCATTTATCATACTGCAAATAAGTCACAAGAAAAACTAAACTATTAGTTATTATTATTAAACTGCAAATGTGAAGAAATGTGCAGCACGTCAAAAACTAAACAAAACAGTGGGGGGGTTCGATCACCCGCACCACCGCCAGCTGTGGTGCGCATTAAATTTAGTTTTAGAGATGAATATTTTTATAGATTTTTTTATAGGTTTAGAGATTAATATTTTTTGCTTTTTGTTTGTGAAACAAGGTCAGAGGAAGCTGGTTCTGGTTCAGTGGATTGGACCCGGTGTTACACCATACTCTGTGACCTGCAACAGTGCAACACCGCCCTCTACGATCATAGGTGGTCACATAATATGACGTCACTATGGATACTCGACGTTACATTTTTAACCTCGATAGATGTCCTAGCAATCGATGTGTAGATTACTCGAGTACTCTGTTAATGCCCTACTGAGTGGTACATCTTTTGCACTACTCATGGAGGGACTATAAGTCAAGGACTGTTGCACTGACTGTTCTAGTAAATCTAGAAGATTCCAGCGCATTTCTTCTTTGTCGGTCACTACCCCTTCCTCAGTTCCACCTAGTCCAGGATACAAAGGCAGGTAGGTCGTACATTCGGTCCCAGGTCGTACCTTTGTACTATAGGGAGTTTCTTAGGGGCTTCGAACTTCTTTTCGTCCAGTTGAGCTTTGAAGGATTTGAGAGGGTCATAGTATCTTCTTATTTGCCAATCCACCACTATTTCTGAGTGGAGCAGCCATCCATCCTGCATTTGAACTACACGGTTTCTGCAGTATTTGACGATGGCCCCATCCCATTCACATGTACACTCCTTTGGTCCTTTTCCATACAGATCCCACTGTGTGATGATGGTTATCTGGGGTAGAGTGGCAATTCTACATTCTCCACAGATATGAACATCCATCACTTTCACAGGCTTTACTTTCATGTCTCGGACATCATGTTTACTTGTTGTAGCTTTGAGAGTTTTCTTTTTTCCTTGTCCTTCCCAGCGAAGTGGAAGGCCGTTGGGTTTTAAGCAAATTACACTGTTGTTCTGCAATTCACTACACTTAATTGTTTCATTTTCTGTTGACATGTCATGATTCATGTTTTCTGGACTGTTCATGTCATGTTTTTCCTTTTTTGTTGCTCTCCCTCAACTCCTATCACTTAACCCAGCTCACCTGTGTCTGCCTAATCATCTCAAGCTGTTTAAAAGCCTCTCTCAGCCACTGCACCAGTGCCAGATTATCTGAAGTTTTCAGCCAAAGAGATCCAGCCATTTCTAGCCAAACCAAGCTCTTTAGAGAGCCTGACCCATTTCTGCCTTTCTGAACCCCTGTTTATGACTGATCCTTGTCTGCCAACGTTTGCTCTCTGATCTCAAGGTTTTGAGCCCTGCCTGGCTTTTTACTTTGCCTTGCCTGCTCCTCTGCCTGACAAGTTGTTGCTCTCGGATCTTATGGTTTGATTCCTGCCTGGCCCTCTGGATTCTGCTCAGCCTGCCAATTTTCTCTAACCTGTTTTGTTCTGTGAAGACCTCATCATCTATCTGGACCATTTGCTCGGACCGTGCTCTTCCTGGGATGTCCTTACCTTGACAGCTTGGTCTAATCTCTTTCGGAGCTAAAATTGACCTGCCTTGCCCCTGTCACTCACCTGACTCTCTCTGCTTCAGATCTGCAAATCAGTCCCTGAGGTCCAGTGTCCAGAGCTGCAGTCTTCATTTAAAATAAAGCCTGTAAATGTTTTTTTTCTGTGTTTTGGTAGTTGTTTTGGTGGGTCCTTAGTTTACTTAATCATTACAGTATAATCTGGCCATCATGGACCCAGCTGCATTACTGCAGGGTATGTCTAATCCTTCTCCTCCTCAGCCATCTACTTCTGCGAGAGCTCCAGTAGCTCAGTGTCATGTTTCTCCTATGCATGAGCCCAAGCTGTCCCCACCCAAGGTGTTTAAAGGTGAGCCTGCTCAATGCCTTCCTTTTTTTGACTCAGTGTTCTATCCAGTTTGAGCTACAATCTTCATCATACCCCACTGAAAGAGCCAAAGTGGCATATGTAATTTCACTCCTGTCAGGTAAAGCTAAACTTTGGGGTACTTCTGAATGGCAGAGAGACTCTGATGTCTGTTACTCTTTTAAAGAGTTTTCTTAAGAGTTGATCAGAATTTTTGATCCTGTCGTTCCTGAGCAAGAGGCAGCCAGGAGTCTTCTGAAGTTAAGGCAGGGAAGGAGACAAGTGCCAGAATATATCGTTGACTTTCGCACGCTAGCTGCTGATAGTAACTGGAACAATGACACTTTGTGTGATACATTTTATCAAGGTCTCAATGAGGAGGTGAAGGACCAAATCGCCACCAGAGACACACCAAAGGACTTGGAGGAAGTGGAGGTTCTTGCCAGTTGGATTGACCTCAGGCCAGGAGGAGTGAACGATCAAGGGCCTACTTGTCACCTCGCAGAGAGGGAGGTTTTAGTCTTTCCCCTGTTGCTCCAGTATATCCATCACAACCTGAGGAACCTGAACCAATGCAGATTGGAAAGACCAGGCTTTCATTAAGGGAACGTGAGAGAAGGCTTAAGGATAACCTCTGCTTCTATTGTGCTAAGGAGGGACACCAAGCAAGAGGGTGTCTGTTAAAAGACATGGCTCAGTAGGAGACAAGAGGCTTCTACTGAGCCACCAAGTCAGAGCAAGACCTTTTTCACTCATGTCACTGCAGGCTCTTCTTCATCTTCATGGACAGGAACACAAACTCCCCGTTTTTGTGGACTCAGGAGCCGATGCAGATTTTATTGATTTAGATTTGGCCTCCACTCTCAAGATAAAGCTCACTCCTGTTGAATGTGCCCAAGAGGTTCAAGCTATTGATGGTCATCTCCTTCATAAGGTAACTCACTCCACAGAACCCATCAAAGTCACGGTAGGGGGCAACCATCATGAAACCATTAAGTTTCTCGCTATTAAGACACCTGAGTTACCACTGATCTTTGGGTCTCCATGGCTGCGTACACAAAATCCTCATCTTAACTGGGTCACCGGTGAAGTGCTTGGTTGGGGTCAAGATTGTCTTACCAAATGCTTACTTCATGCTAGTTCTTTTTCCTTGTCAGAGGGTGTCCAAGAGACTTACCCTGACCTGAGTAAAGTTCCACCTGAATATCACGATCTTAAGGAGACATTCAATAAGCACAGAGCCACTGCTCTGCCACCAGACAGACCCTATGACTATGCCATTGACCTCCTTCCAGGCACCTCTCCCCCTCGGGGACACTTATACTCCCTCTCTAGACCAGAGAACGAAGCCATGCAGAGCTACATTAATGACGCCTGTAAGGCTGGCCTTATTCGCCCATCTTCATCTCCTGCAGGTGCTGGTTTGTTTTTTGTGGGGAAGAAGGATGGCTCCTTATGCCCCTGTATTGATTATCGAGGTCTCAATAACATCACTGTAAAGAACTGTTACCATCTTTCCCTCATGAATACTGCTTTTGAGTTGCTTCAAGGGGCCAATGTTTTTACCAAGTTGGACTTGCGTAATGCATACCATTTAGTCAGAATTAGAGAGGGAGACGAATGGAAGACTGCCTTAAACACACCAACAGGTCACTATGAGTATTTAGTGATGCCTTTCAGCCTCACTAACACTAGAACTCCCAGACCTTTGCCATTTGGCAGTTATACCTTTAAATCCTAAGGAATCCCATGGCAGGTTTGAACTTGACTTTAGAAAGAATTCAAATTTAAATTAATTCAAATTCAGCCCGCTTGCCTCCATTGCTATGTAAATGAGGCCATTACATTTGCAAGAAGTAATTCTAAAGACACTCTACTCAGCAACAAGTTGGTCTCCAAAGGAACGTCAATGTAACTCCTGTAATTATTATGGTTTGAAAACCCCCCCTCAAAAAAAAAAATAAAAATCAACGTTACCAGAAATTTAGATTAAAAATTCAAAGCTTTATTGTTATATGCACATTAAAGACGTGTTACCCTGTTTTCCTGTACAATGAAATTCTTACTTTGCTTCCCACAGCGGCTGTCCAAAATATTTTATATAAATCTAAGTACAAGCAAGTAATAAAAGATAAAATAAAATAAGCATGCAACAATATGATAACAAAAGTATCCGTAAATAGAAATGTAAACTATGCAGAAATATGAACTATGCCAATAAGCCTATGTACATACACTCATTGTGCAACATTGCGCTACATTGCTTATTGTCAGACTGGTATGAAAACCCAAGAGACTCATCACACTTATAGATTGTCTAAACACACCTGGCAGTGCCACAACATCTCCTTTCTGCATTTGCCACATGTGAACCTGTTACAGGCAACACAACGCTTAGTGGCATGGTTATTCTTGCAGCAACACTTAACCTGGCACAATGCCCTTTTCCCTGTGTCAGGTGTGGATGGTTGCTGCTGAGAGCTTTCCTTACACGCCTGCTTGGCTGCCATATGATACTGCAAGCTCTCTTGCAAGATTCACCAGGAAATCCGTCCGTCTCTCTTTGACCCCAGTGCATGCTTGAAAAAGCACATGCATTCATTGCTGCAATGTCAATCATGTTGTAAAACACAGCGACTGGCCAACGCCGTGTTCCTGAATGTACAGTGTACTTTCGCATCATCTGGTCCATGACATCCACACCGCATTTTACGCTGTTGACTGTGTTAGGCTTTTTTTTCGGGTGTCCACAGTCTCTACCACACTGTGCATGCTACTGAGGATGCAGACAGTCTTTTTCCGTTTGGGCGCATAAACGGTCAGTGTGGCACAAGAGGTTGAAAACACCTGTGTACTGAATTCCTCACAGTCCAAAGTTTTTTTTTGGCAGAGTCTGGAAGCTCACGGCGAATCTTGTTTACTGTCCCAAGGAGGGTGGTCTTCTGGCTGAGCAGTCGTTTTACTAGTGACAATGAGGTGAAAAAATTGTCTGTGGTAACGGTTCTTCCTTTGTCCATAAATGGTTCCATAAGCTTCATCACCACATTTTTCACATTTTTGTTTGTTTGTTTTGTTACGTGGAGATTACATTTTTGGGGTTGATTTGATGGTGTGACGGAGCAGATACTAAAAGATTTTTTTTTCTGCTGCCTTTCATTTATTTTTTTTCTTCAGTTGTAAATATTTTTCTTGTACATAAATTTGCTTTGTTTTTAATGAAAATTAATGAATAAACTAAATGAATGAAAAAAAGTGGCATATTGTTTAGTCAAAATAGCTCTGATTTTTTTTAAACCTTTTAAAAGTAATTTTGTCTTTTAAAAATTTGCCAGTAGCTAAAGATATTTTTTCATAAATTTATACAAAAAAAACCCTTAGCTACTTGAAAAAAATAATTTTTTAACTAAAACATTCATAAAACCCTAAGTAAATGTTAGGTCCTGGGGTTGTTAGGAATTCTTTTTCCCATTAGATGGAGTCCTGGAGTTGGCTGGCAGAGGAGCGTCTTACGTGACGTCATCGGCACACCGGTGGACAATCAACTCGTTACCGGCAGGTTAAGAGAGGAGGACTGCCAGTACCTCGACGCCAGAGTGTTACTAGTGATGGTATCTCACAGCCCCTCCAAGTCTCCTCAGAGTTTTCTTTTTTTGTATTTATCTCCCTGTGATCTGAGAGTAATCTGTTTCCTGTGGATTCTTTTATTTTGAGGATCCTGACCTGGTTCTCGTTCTCTTTGTTTCCTCGTGACACTGTGGGCTGCTTCCTCGTGGATGCCCAAGCTCCCACACTCACCTGACGCAGCCGACATTGATCTCCAGCACCAAAGACCGACTGGCAGTCTGTCTGCTCCTCTGATGCCTTCAAGCCTCTGCCTACCAGTCCGTCCTCCAACGCCGTCTTCTCCTTCAAGCTCCCTCCAACATTCAAAAGGATCTCTTCAAAACCTATAATCACTCTCAAGGACCTAACTGGAACTAAAAGACCCTGGACCAACACCCCCCCCCCCCCCCCCCCAGTCCCAGGATTGATCACCGAACAAGTAAGCTCTCATTTCTCTTCGTCCAGAAATCAAATTTTCCTACAACCTCAAACTCATCATCTCCCTTGTTGTTTTCTCCAGTGTGCTGAGTATTCAACAGCCCCGCTCACGGACCAGACCTTCATCTGATTCCGCTTATTTATCGCAAAAATAAACATTTATTATAGTTCATCTCTCTCCTGTGTGGTGTTCTTGCATGTGGGTTAATTTATTAGTTAAACCCAACATGACAGTAAAAACATCTTATCATGCCATTTGTCTTGTTTTAGGTCAAAATACATATTCTTGAGCAATTTTAACTTATCAAGATGGTACTTTTTGCAGTGCGTCTCTTCCAAAACCACAAGAGGCATAACCGGCAAACAAATATAGGAAATTAGGAACTTTAAGAAATCTTACCAGAAGAAATTTCAGAGTCAGAACTCAGCTCAAGGGTTATTTCTTCTCCCTCAGAGTCACAGGGGTTGACATGGTTCAGAATCATATCCAAAGCCTGCTGTACACTGTAAACCTTTGCCATCTTTGCTTCTCAGCCAACAGAGTAAGTGAAATATATGTTGTGACGTGGCTTTTTATCCACCTGGAGGTGGATACAATCAAGGGTTTTTTCTTCTCCATCTGAGTATCAACATCGTTCACACTATCACCCATCCCCTCTGTTTAGCATTTGCCTGGGACAGCATTACCTGTACACAACAAAAGATGGTCTAATGGGATGCAAATTACTCCAACTGCCATTTGGCAGTCTCTGGTAGAAGAAGGAGTCATTTGAAAATGCTAGGAGTCTAGCTTGCAACAGTCTTCGGTTTTCCAAAACCATACGCTTCAGCTCCTCGAAGGCTTTGAAAATGTTGTTCTGGAAGTTGTAATCTGAAAAATAATAATATTTTTATATACACACATACATATTCAGTAAAGTAAAGTAACCCTGTGTTGGCATTACCCAGCTCCAGCACACCTAAATTAAATGCAGTGAAACACCTCTGACATGCAGGACAGTTGATCCCTCATTTGCATATAAGTCTGTCTTGTTCATGCTGTCATGTTATTAACTAATAAAAACCAAAAATTCCTTACATCTATGAATAAATGACTAAAATAAGATTATACACACACTGAAAGTGTCCGCACTCTATGTGTAACATCTTAGTAAATTTACCTGATAGAGGAGTTCCTGATTGAGGGGAGTCAGTTGCTGGAGGAACTGGACGCATTGCACAGGCCACAGTGGTAGATGGTGAAAGTGGTGGTGGTATTATCCGAGCTGGTGAAGGTGTAGAAGTTCTGATGGACTCACTCCTGAAACTGGGTAGCGTCGGTGGCTTAGGGGGAGCCGGGGGTTTTGGGAGGCCTTTTCTTGATCGGTGGCTTTCCTCATCGTCACTCTCATTATCTGAATAAACCAGAGTAAGCCTGTGGCAAACAATCATTCCATTAAAAATACATTCATAAACTTCAACATGATTTTTTTCAGTTAAAGCAAGTGGTGTGCCTTAATACTTGAGTATGTACATTTTTAAGTGGCTTATAATACTGTGAGGCAAGTATTTTCTAAAACAACATACAAGCAACACAAAGAGGCCCAATTCAAGGATTAAAAGGACTAAGAAAACGTACTTTGTTTCTTTTACCCGTACCCTCCTGTGCTTCTGTTTCTGTCTGTGTCAAGGTTTGACACTTCTTCAGCCAGGCGACATTTTTGTCTTGCCTTCAGGAAGTCATCTGAAATTACATACAACAAAAAGTAGTCATTAATTTAATCAAAGTTATTAAAGCAAATGTGAGTACAGCATGTGAACGTGTTTGTGAATGAGTGAATGACTGTAGTGTGAAGCGCTTTGGAGTCCTCTGGTCTTGATAAAGCACTATACAACTACAGGCCATTTACCATTTTACTAGAATGAATAACAGCACTTACCATGACGGTAAAGAATCTTGATCCCATATTCATCCCAGTCTGATGGGTCTCCAACTTCCACCTTGTTTTTGGAAGTTTTTACAGGAATATTCTCAGTTTCACATTCATCGATGGTGCTATCATGGAAAGAATATGAACTTTCAAATGATTCACCAAGCATGGCAAAGCCTTCATGCTGAAATGCATGTGAATCTTCAGGATCATGATCATCCCCATCATCATCTAAGCACTCAAATTTTCTTTTGGCAGCTCGACAAGCATGTCTCCAAAGGGTAGATCTGGGAAGTGCAATATTTTTTTTACCATCGTTAATGCAAAATTAAGTGAAGTCTAGGCGAGTGAAAGTGCTGCCACCATTTTGTCTGCTCGATGTATGTGTAGCACTGAGGGAGTGGTTCTCTTTTAAAAATGAATATGAACGTTATAATGGAGAATGTTAATTCTTTAGTCAATTTGCAATGAGTGAAAACCAACAACGCCACCTGGGATTATACTCCAGGAAATAAAAGGACACGTAAGTTTGTTCTACTGGAGGAAGGAGACAAGATTCAAATAAACTTTACCAAATTTATTGTGGGGGTAATTTGCACAAGTTAAAAGTATTCAAAAAGTTTCAAAAACACAAAGTTTGTTTTCTCAGTCATCCAGGTATATAACAACAAAAAAGGTTGAATCATGTCATCTGGACTTCGTTTTTTTTGTTAAAAAGAAACGTTTCGCCCCTCATCCAAGAGGCTTCGTCGGTCTGAGGCCTAGCCATCTGGTATTACCCAGAAGCCACCCTGACTCTTGTGTTCCAAGCCTGCCTCAGATACCCCTGAAGTCTGGCCTTTTCACTAATGGTTTCAAAAACTCAAAGTTTGTTTTCTCAGTCATCCAGGTATATAACAACAAAAAGGTTGAATCATGTCATCTGGACTTCGTTTTTTTGTTAAAAAGAAACGTTTCGCCCCTCATCCAAGAGGCTTCGTCAGTCTGAGGCCTAGCCATCTGGTATTACCCAGAAGCCACCCTGACTCTTGTGTTTCAAGCCTGCCTCAGATACCCCTGAAGCCTGGCCTTTTCACTAATGGTTTCAAAAACGCAAAGTTTCCATAGTTTGAAGCCAACATGCATCATGGATCAGAAATATCGGCAGGTTGGATCGGAAAATCCGATACGTAAATTATGCTGGTATCGGAGCCCGATGCCGATACTGGATCGGATCGGCCCCATCCCTACTGCTAATGCTACGTGTGCTGCAAGATAATAGTGCCGTGCTGAAACACGCATAGCAACTTTAGTTCCGTGGCGCATAATCTCTCGTTAATAAATTTAATAAGTAAAAAATAACCGAAACGGTACGCAGGTGGACCAAACTGAACATGCTGTACCGACACGGTTTAATACACCCACGTGTACCATTACAACACAACTAACGATCCATTGTTAGGCTGATGGTCCTCTTTGTTCATGTGAACAGCTAGTTTTGAATGTCAACAACAAACTGGTTGATCCACTACAAGAGTTCTATTTATAAGGCGGCGCTAAATACAGCTCCGCAGACTGAAGAAGTCTTTTAGACTAGTTGTGTTAGTTCGTTGAATTCAACAAGATTTAACACGTTAAAACGATTAATTCAATTCAATTCAATTCAAAAATACTTTATTAATCCCAGAGGGAAATTAATTGTTGTAACTCATCATCCTGGTTTCATTAAAGAGTTGTTCTAGATGATGATGGCTCTGGACAGGAAGGATATCTTGTGGCGTCTGTCCTACAACAGATCTGAAGAAGCCTCTGACTGAAGACACTCTGTTGTTGTATGATAGTCTGTTGTTGTATGACAGTTTGTTGTTGTATGACAGTCTGTTGTTGTATGACAGTCTGTTGTTGTATGATAGTCTGTTGTTGTATGACAGTTTGTTGTTGTATGACAGTCTGTTGTTGTATGACAGTCTGTTGTTGTATGATAGTCTGTTGTTGTATGACAGTTTGTTGTTGTATGACAGTCTGTTGTTGTATGACAGTCTGTTGTT
>NC_056508.1:2541852-2545297 GCF_014905685.2 Nematolebias whitei | reverse complement strand
TTGTTGTATGACAGTCTGTTGTTGTATGATAGTCTGTTGTTGTATGATAGTCTGTTGTTGTATGACAGTCTGTTGTTGTATGATAGTCTGTTGTTGTATGACAGTCTGTTGTTGTATGACAGTCTGTTGTTGTATGACAGTCTGATGAAGAGGATGCTGAGGGTTGTCTATAATCTTCTTCATTTGATGAAGAATCCTTCTTTGTACAATCATCTCCAAAGGTTCTAGAGGAGTCCCCAGAACTGAGCCAGCCTTCTTTATGAGCTTGTTGATCTTTTTTAAGTCACTTGCTCTGGTGCTGCTCCCCCAGCAGATGATGGCAGAAGAGACAGCGCTCTCTACAACTGATTTATAGAAGATATGCAGCATCTTGCTGCAAACATTGAAGGACTTCAGCTTCCTCAAGAACTTCCTCACTGTTTGTTTAACGTGATTATACCTTAGTGATACCAACTGATTAGAAATCAAGTTGTTTATTTCTAGGAATAATTAATAACTTAATTATTATTATCTAACTCATGTTTGTGTTTTTTATTTGGATCATTTTTATACTTTTAATTTGATTTTACTTAGTCAAACTATATTGTCTAAATTAAAGAGATGTGTTCTAGCTTTATTTATGTTAATCAGTCTCTGCTCTAATCTGTTCTGAAAGGTTCTGAAAGGCCTGATTTGATTGCTTGTAATCTATCAAATGTGAACTTGTAAAATTGTCCTTAGCTCCTATGAGATTATATTTAAAGGTCAACTAGTTAGGATTAGCAAACATTTTCTATAAACATAGTTCAACCCTGGAAGAAAGACACGTACACACTTTATATGACATGACATTTGAGTGCTTGATAGGAATTATAAAAAGATATAAAATATTAAATCTAACATTCCCTCTTTTGAACTCCCATATTCATGGGAGTTCACCCTTTTTATGGATTTGTCAATATGGAAGTGACGACCCAAACTTACTGCACTCTCCAGGGGCCCTGGACCAGACCCCTGATCCAACACCTGTGAAAAGTACCAAACACCCAAACCTTTATAAAAATACAAAAAGTGGCAACACCACTCCTAGTTAATTAAGTAAAACTCTATTTTAAACCACCTTTAAAATACCTCGTGGTATGTTAGAATGATTAAATGCCCAATTGAATGGAGCAAAATATTTGAATAGTTAAGTTAAGGGAATAGTTAAGTGAATAGTTAAGTTTCCAATTGAATCCACGACCCTTCTCTGGTTGTTTTTCAGAATGACTGAAAGGTAATACAAGACACTCATATTAAACAGGAAAAGCCAACACCCTCAATTTAAACGGTCCTATCTAACAGGTCTTCAGTTCTTGAGCTTGCGGTGGGAGGCCTTGTTCATCCACAAGGGTCCTTTGGTGCTCGGCAGGATTCGGCCCGCGGAGATATCTTCATGTAAAGTCCTCAGAACCTTATCAGTCTGATTAAACATTCTAAATGACGTGTGTGTATTGGGACAAAACTAAACGCAGTTTGGCGCGTCTTCTGTTCTTCACGGTCAGGGCTGGTAATCTTCCGTCCTTACCCGATCCACCCGACCGACTTCAGGCAGAGCGGAGACTCCTTCTCCTACGCTTGCTACTGCCTTTTTCCAACCAGAACAAAGGGGCAAAGAATGAGCTCCCACGAAGGTCCTGTCACCTCCTCCAGGTGTAGTGGGGAGCTGATGTTCCAGCAGATCAGCCTCACTCAGGTCCAGCAATCGATTCCGCTCCTTTCCAGGGGTGCCCTGGTTGCGGGCGTCAGAGGTGTCAGCCTCATTCTGGAGACTGATGGCGTGTGATGTACTCTCCACCACCTGGTGGCGTCCTGTCCCTCTTTTCAGCAGGACCCAGTCCGATGTGAGTCTGTCTCCTCAGTCAGAGATTCTCCCTCCTGGTGAGAAAAGCTGGACACCAAAGCTTGCGAATTGTTAAGCACCCTGCATGGCCTTTTGATTATTTTATCTGTGGGATCCATGACCCATTTGTGGGCCTGGAAAAACTGACTGTGGTTACTTCTTTAGTGAATAAAACCTGTTTCTGAATTATTGGACACCCTGATGGTTATTATTGCTACTGATAGGTGTATTATTACACTGTAATGTTATCCTAAAACAGAATTTGTAAAACTAAAATAAAATGCTATTCTTACATGCATCTATACACTTGAAGCTGAATTGTGTTACATACTGGACTTCTCCAGGGATACCTGTGTACTCTCGTCCCATCTGTCACCCTTACAAGCCTTTGCCGTCAACCGGTCCACCTACAATTAAAATTAAACATACACAATACAACAACAACAATAATAACAATCCCACACGCCGGCCCCCCTCCTCCTGGAGCCTGTGGAAGAAACTTCATTAAATCGCTTGCGCCAACAGCATCAATCAAAATACAATATAACCTTAAAAGTTTAAACAACTGACATACAACACTGTGAGAAAAAAAAGAATTTAATCTTCAATCCAGGTACCTGTCTGTGCTAGAGAAGGGAAGAAATAGCAAGGAAGAAAAAGAGAGAAAGAGAAAAAATAAAAGAGAAAGAGAACGAGGAAAAAATGGTTAAAATCCTTTGTTCATGAAACCTTTTATTATTAGCCCAATTAAACTATAAGTCCAGTCCAGTCAAGTCAGTTGTGTTTAAAATTATCAAACCACCCCATTTCCCCTTAACCTTTGCTCAAATCCACTTCTAGCTAGGGGCGTCCCCCTTTCTGGAATCTGTACACATTACAACAAAGAAGGAAGAAAAAATACTGTTGTTAAACCGATATATACAATATACAATATACAAGTGCAATGTCGTTTTGTAGGCTTCTGATTTATTCCACTTTCCAAATGTCAATGTGATTATCCTAAAGGATACTTTAAACCCCCTATGAAACAGTTCTCTGTTTCAAATATGAAATATTACCTTCTGTAATCCACTAACACTCAGTTTGAATATTAGTTTCAGAACTATAGAATATGGTGTAGTTTTAATATTTCCACTACTGTTATTCAATCCAGGTTTTGCAAACAAATAGCCAAAATACAACACAAGCTCTCCTATAATTCAGCAAAGAGTTAACCATTAAATAAATTTCATCTCTTGTACCAACCCAGACCCACCACATGTGCTCCTTCAAGGCAAAGACAATCATTCAGTATTATTTTAGAAAACATTAGTGAACTTCATCCAAATCAGGTCTCAGGTTTCTCCTGAATGAGACTTCCTGACCTGTATAAACGGAAAGTTAAAAATCAATATTTTGCTCAGGGGTGTGGAGCATTAGAGGTAATAAAACAATTTTCATCTCAGAGCAGTTGGAGAAGGTTGAATCATCTAGCACTCCCACATCAGTACTCCTGTGTCATGTTGTGTCACATGTCCTAAAATGAGTCTATGTGAGTGATTATTATCAAAGCCAACTGTAGTTTTGATCACGACCCCAAAGCGC
>NC_056508.1:2536797-2541752 GCF_014905685.2 Nematolebias whitei | reverse complement strand
TACAAGCCTGGTATGCAACAACCCAGTGTCCAGACTTGTCCTTGCCTCATACCACTAAGACTGAAAGAAGCAGAAATGTGCACAAAAATGATGCAATTACTGTAAAAAGCACAAATTTGCCAAAAAACAGCTCCAGCACACAATCAAAATGGTGAAGTCTAGGCGAGTGAAACTGCCTCCGCCATTTTGTCTACCGGTAAGGAACAGTACTGAGCTCGATGCAACAATATTTCACAAATATGTGAACCACTCTAGACATACATGGATAACACTGGAAAAACAAGACAGCAGCACACTTTCCATAGAAAAAAAGCAACAAACTTATCCTGTGGCACAAACAAAACGGTGAAGTCTAGATCAGTGAAACGGCCATTTTCTGCTCAATAGCCACATGGCAACAAACAGTATAACCAGACTGAACCACTGTAGAAATTACTACTGTCCAACAATAACACTGGAAAAACAGAAAGAGCACACTTTCCACATGATAAAACTATATCACACAGTGCAGATCTGAACCGTTTTCAGAGTCCCTTGAATTATCTGTCCTGTAGTCGACCGAAGTAATGGCAAAACCGCAGGCAGTCTCTTCAAAACTGACCTGACTGCGCATGTGTGACTATGTAATTTCCGCCTGGCTAACGATAATAATATTAGCATGTCAGGGAAGCAAAACTAGTTGGTGAGCGACACAACATTTCTACTAGAAACTTTGAAAGAGCTCAAAATGATCTGTATCACCTGTAGTTCAGTCAGGGAGTGCAGTAACGTCTCCACCGTCATTAAAATCTGTCGCGGGTCCATTTTGGGCACTCTACTTTGTTTACGTTCATCCCGGAAGTAAACCGGAAATAGGACTTCTTCTTCGATCCAAAAAAGTTCAATCTGGTTCTCTGGACATTCAAAAAAACAAAACAAAGCAAAAAATATATAGAAACGTTTCATCTTTCATCCAAGAGACTTCCTCAGTCTGAGGTGCTGTTTTCAGCTAAGTCTCTTAAATAGCACCTTCTTAGAGTGAATCAACCAGTTTGCTGCTGACAACCAAAACCAGCTGATCACATGGCCAAGAAGGACCATCAGCCTAACAATGGATCATTAGCACCTGATGGCTGTTTACTGTTCACAGAGGGCTGAGTGATACTAGCAATCACAGCATTGTAAGAGGGGGACAGTTGAACCTGGAGGCTCCACCCTGTTTAATGATGGACGGTTTCTTTTCACAAAGATGGCCTCCTTTACTCCTCTCTCAAACCATAGTTCCTCTCTGTCCAGGATGTGAACATCTTCATCCTTGAAAGAGTGACCGCTGGCCTGGAGATGAGTGTAGACCTCAGAGTCCTGGCCTGATGATGTTGATCTTCTGTGCTGGTCCATCCTTTTGGCCAGTGGCTGTTTAGTTTCCCCGATGTAAGACTGATCACCCTCCTGACACTGAACAGCATACACAACATTGCTCTGTTTGTGCCGGGGGACTGGATCTTTGGGATGAACCAGTCTTTGCCGTAATGTATTTTGTGGTTTAAAAGCCACTGGGACGTTATGTTTGGAAAATAAACGTCTCAGTTTCTCTGATACCCCCTCAACATATGGAATGACCACTGGTCTGGGTCTGGGTTCCTCCTTTTCACCTGATGGCTGACTGGAGTCCTGTTTGGGTTTCTTCTCTGCTTTCAGGAAGGCCCAGTTAGGATATCCACATTGCTCTAGAGCCTGTTTTGTGTAGGATTTCTCCTTCTGCCTGGCTCCAGAGCTAGTGGGGATGCTGTCTGCTCTGTGGTACAGAGTCCTGATGACTCCTAACTTGTGCTCCAAAGGGTGATGGGAGTCAAACTGCAAATACTGGTCTGTGTGGGTGGGTTTGCGGTAATCCTCGGTTTGCAAATGTCCTCTATCCGAGACTGCGACCTCACAGTCCAAGCCTTTTTTTTTTGAATGTCCAGAGGACCAGATTGAACTTTTTTGGATCACTCTTACAGCGCCAAGTGGGTATCTGTGGTACTGCACTGAGCTGGTTTAGGTCCTATCTGGCAGACAGAACCATGTCTGTCAACATAGCTGGGTCTGAATCCTCCACTGCTCCTCTGTGTTTTGGGTTTCCACAGGGCTCTATTTTAGGTCCCCTGCTTTTCTCCCTTTACCTGCTTCCATTGGGATCAATCCTTAGAAAGCATGGGATCTTTTTTCACTGTCATGCTGATGATAGTCAGATCTATATGCCACTATAAAAGAAAGATGCCCCCTCAATTAGGCCACTTCTGTTGTGTCTTGAAGACATCAAAGGCTGGATGTCTTTAAACTTCTTAAATTTCAATGAAAAGAAAACAGAAGTGATGGTGTTTGGTCCTAGTGGCTCTTGTGAACCTTGCCCTGTGGATCTGGGCCCTCTGGCACCACATGTAAAGAAAACTGTTTCTAACTTGGGTTTTAAAATGGACAGTAATTTTAAATTAGAGTCCCAGATTGGAGCGGTGGTCAAGACCAGTTTTTATCACCTCAGACAGCTGGCTAAGGTAAAGTCCATCCTCACAAAACAACAGCTGGAAACAGTAATCCATGCCTTCATCACCTCTCGGCTGGATTACTGTAACGCTCTTTATCTTGGAGTCAGCCAGTCCTCCCTCAGACGTCTCCAGTTGGTCCAGAACGCTGCTGCTCGGCTTCTAACTGGAGTTCATGAGAGGGAGCACATCACCCCCACTCTGGCTTCACTCCACTGGCTGCCTGTTCATTTTAGAGTTCATTTTAAGATTATTTTATTTGTTTTTAAAAGTTTAAATGGTCTTGCTCCATCCTACCTCTCTGAGCTGCTTCACCCATACTCTCCTGCTCGGTGCCTCAGATCAGCTGATCAGCTGCTCCTGGAGGTGCCGAGGTCTAAGCGGAGGCTCAGAGGGGACAGAGCTTTTTCTGTTGCTGCTCCAAGACTGTGGAACGATCTCCCTCTTCCCATCAGACGAGCCCCTTCACTGTCCAGTTTTAAAACTCTTAAAAACACATTTTTTACTCCTTGGCTTTTAGCACACACTGAATTTACTCTGCACTGTTTTTATTATTTCTATTGATCTTAATGTTTTAACAACTGTTTTATGTGTTTAAATGTTCTTGATTTTATATGTACAGCACTTTGTGGCAGCTGTGGTTGTTTTAAAGGGATTTATAAATAAAGTATTATTATTATTATTATTATTAATATTTTACTACAGAGGCTTGAATATGATGTTGGGATTACAGGAATGGCTCAAAAGTGGTTGAAATCAAACTTAGTTGATAAATTCCAGTTTGTAAATATAAATAATGAATCTTCATCATACACCAAAGTTAGTCATGGAGTTCCTCAGGGTTCAGTGCTTGGACCAATACTCTTTACTTTATTTATGCTTCCATTAGGTAAAGTTATTAAACAGCGTGGGATACATTTTCATTGTTATGCTGATGACACACAATTATATTTGTCCATTAAACCCAATGAATCCAATCAGCTACTTGGACTACAACCATGTCTTAAAGACATAAAAACCTGGATGACCCTTAATTTTCTCCTTTTAAACTAAGACAATATGTGGTTTTGGACCTGAGCATCTTAGGAATAAATTTTTCAGTCTTTCACTTTCTCTCAATGACATTAATTTGGCTTCCAGTTCTAAAGTTAAAAATATTGGTGTTATTTTTGATCAGGACATGTCTTAACCCCCATATTAAAAATGTTACAAAAAAACGCTTTCCTACACCTGTGTAATATCACTAAGATTAGAAACATCTTATCTAAAAATGATGCCGAAAAATTGGTTCATCACATCTAGGCTGGACTATTGCCATTGTTTATTATCTGGGTGTCCACAAAGTTCATTAAAAAGTTGTCATTTGATCCAAAATGCTGATACCAGAGTTTTAATGAGAGTTTATAGGAGAGATCATATCTCTCCAGTTTTAGCTTCTCTCCATTGGCTCCCTGTCAAATCCAGAATAGAATTCAAAATCTTGCTTCTAACCTACAAAGCTCTCAACAACCTAGCTCCATCATATATTACAGATCTTATTGTTCCATATTTTCATAACAGAGCACTTAGCTCTCAGGCTGCAGGTTTACTTGTGGTTCCTAGAGTTTACAAAAACAGAATGGGAGGCAGATCTTTCAGTTCTCAGGCTCCTCTCTTGTGGAACCAACTTCCAGTTTCTGTCCATGAGGCTGACACATTGTCCAGTTTTAAAACTAGACTTAAGACTTTCCTTTCTGATAAATCCTATAGTTAAGGTTCGCTTGGGTTTCCTGAGCTGTCCTTTAGTTCAATTCAGTTCAATTCAGTTTATGTATAAAGCACCAAATCACAACAAAGTTGTCTCAGGGCACTTTACATTCACATAAAAGCCAATTAGTAAAGTTCTCTATCTAAGGAATCCAGCAGACAAGATGAATCTTGGCTTCGTTGCAGTCTCCCATCCTGAGTAAGCACAGGAGACAGTGGAAAGAAAAACTCCCTATAACAGGAAGAAACCTCCAGCAGAACCAGCTCAGGACAAGAGACCATCTGCTTTGACAAGCTGGTTCTGCTGCTATAGGCTTAGACTGCTGGAGGACAAACTGACCACACTTTTCACTCTGCTGCTGTCTTTACTTACTCTGCTCAACCTGTTTTGTATTTGTAATTATTTTTTCTATCCTTAACATGTTTTTGTCTTTCAGGTACACCTGGACCAATATCTGGACCTGGACCTACATCTGGACCTGGACCAATATCTGGACCTGGACCTATACCTGGACCTACCATTCTGTGTTCGTCTGTCTCTCCTTCCTGTCCACTCAAACCATCCGGTATACTGTATATATATATTATATATAAATACTGTATATTTATATACAGTATATATATATATATACTGTATATATATATATATACAGTATATAAATATATATACATATACTGTATATATATTTATATACTGTATATATAAAT
>NC_056508.1:2534140-2536697 GCF_014905685.2 Nematolebias whitei | reverse complement strand
ATTTATATATACAGTATATAAATATATATACAGTATATGTATATATATTTATATACTGTATATATATATATATACAGTATATATATATATATACTGTATATAAATATACAGTATTTATATATAATATATATATACAGTATATAAATATATATACAGTATATGTATATAGTGCACAGTGTTAGTTTTAAAACTAGGATTAAGACTTTCCTTTTTGATAAATCCTATAGTTAGGGTCAGCTTGGGTTTCCTGAGCTGTCCCTTAGTTCTGCTGCTATAGACTTAGACTGCTGGAGGACAAACTGACCACACTTTTCACTCTGCTACTGTCTTTACTTACTCTGCTCAACCTGTTTTGTATTTGTAATTATTTTTTATATCCTTAACATGTGTTTGTCTTTCAGATACACCTGGACCTATACCTGGACCTGGACCTATACCTGGACCTATACCTGGACCTGGACCTATACCTGGACCTGGACCTATACCTGGACCTGGACCTATACCTGGACCTATACCTGGACCTATATCTGGACCTGGACCTATACCTGGACCTGGACCTATACCTGGACCTATATCTGGACCTGGACCTATACCTGGATCTGGACCTATACCTGGACATGGACCTATACCTGGACCTATATCTGGACCTGGACCTATACCTGGATCTGGACCTATACCTGGACATGGACCTATACCTGGACCTACCATTCTGTATCCGTCTGTCTCTCCTTCCTGTCCTCTCAACCAGCCGGTCAAAGCAGATGGTCTCTTGTCCTGATCCTGGTTCTGTTGGAGGTTTCTTCCTGTTAAAGGGAGTTTTTCTTTCCACTGTCTCCACTGTGCTTGCTCAGGATGGGAGACTGCAACGAAGACAAGATTCATCTTGTCTGCTGGATTCCTCAGATAGAGAACTTTACTAACTGACTTTTATGTGAATGTTCCTGTAAAGTCCCTGAGACAACTTTGTTGTGATTTGGTGCTTTATACATAAACTGAATTGAAATTCCTTTACTTTACACTATTTTATTTCAATGCTACGTGGGAGAAATGCAACAGAAGCTGGTCAGAATTTGTCCTGTGAGCTGACAGAGTATGACAATAGAGGTAATGACTGTGGGTTATAGTTAAAAACTGGACTGTCAATATATTTAGAAATTAATATCAAAGTTCATTCTAATATGTTTTTGTTTAAATTAAATGTGTTAACTTGACTTGTTGAACAGTTTTATTGGATTTAATATCCTGTCTTTTCAATGTTGGTAACTGAGCATCAGTTCCCCTGGAACACATTTTGAATGAGTAAAGTAAAAACTATTGATGATACACTATAACGTTCACAAACACATATTTACACTCTGCTATCCCTCCTTTATTGTGTTTCAAATGTTGAGCTCAGCTTCATGTCTGTTCATTTTAGTCAGTGAGAGATATAGCAGCTTGTTCAGCTTTTTGATTGTAATTTAGTTGATTTCTCTTCATCTGAAAGAGAAAAATAAACAAAAAAAGAGAAATAAAAAGTTACCACAGTTTTCAACTTTTCAAGATGAGAGGAAGTCATTTCACTAAGTGCAGGTTTGTCCATTTTAACAAGCAACAAATATAAAATTAACAAAGCACAACTCTTTCTAATTCAGTGTTACGTGAACGTTTTAGGTCCAGCTGTTGATTTTATACTTTTCTGCAATTTCTGACAAGAAAGTGAAAAAAAATCAGTTTGAGAGTAGAATAAAAACAAAAAGGATGCATTTATGAAATTATGAATAGCACAGATGTTTTCATCATATTCATTTATCATTGTCATATGCACAGATGTGGAAGTTTTACAACATGCAATGAAGTTCTTTTTTCTTTTACACTTTATTTTCTTCTTTCGGATGCTCCATTCTTCAGGGGTCGCCACAGCAAACTAAGTCACTTGGCATTAATTTTTACACTGGATGTCCTCCTGTCACAACCACAGCCTCTGAGTGGAGCAGAGAGCTGCATATAGGACACCCAGAGGAGCAGATGGTGGGGGTTAAGGGCCTGGCTCGAGCACCCAGAGTGGGGCAAATGAGGGTGGCAGGTGTGGGTGTTTCACCAATCCCACCCACGTTTTGATGTTGTCAGTACTGGGAGTTGAACCTGCGATCTTCCGATCACAGGCCCACCTTCTCTAACCTCTGTGCCACCACTCCCTGTTGTTTTAATCCATAGGGGCTGCAAGGAGGAGTGTGTGAATAATGGCTGGATGCAGAGTTTATGATGGGGATAAAACTGTTTGAGAGGTTATAAATAGGACACCTGGTCAGTAAAACTGTGTTTGTGAACATGCAACACAAAATCTTTGAAAGAGATGAAAGTGAGCAACAAAACTGAGGTCACTGTGAAAAGTTTCAAGATTCATGAGTGAAGGCTGCAACATTTCTGCTGTCGGTTCAGTCAGAGGTGCACACCTGGCTCCTGCACATCTGGCTCCTGCACATCTGGCTCCTGCACGCCTGGCTCCTGCACATCTGGCTCCTGCACACCTGGCTCCTGCACATCTGGCTCCTGCACACCTGGCTCCTGCACACCT
>NC_056508.1:2533411-2534130 GCF_014905685.2 Nematolebias whitei | reverse complement strand
CTGGCTCCTGCACACCTGGCTCCTGCACACCTGGCTCCTGCACATCTGGCTCCTGTGCAAAAATAAAGGTTACAGCTAGGAGGCTCACTGGGATTAACCTGTAGAAATAAAGGTTGAATGACATGGTCTGATGGCGGCAGAGCCATTAGTCATTGACTATGACGACAACTAATTAACTATTTTTAGCTTTTAGCTACTGTTCTGCCAATTTTAACTTTAGTTTTGTTAATTTTATATTTTAGTTTTGCTAATTTCAGCTTGTGTCCTGATTGTTCAGCTGTGGTCATGGAGTTTTTACAGAAAATGTTCGTAATGAGTAACTTTGATCTCAATAGAGCCTGTCCAGGGATTTGCAATGAGTTTGCTACTCCAACAAGTTCTCTGTTGTGACCAGGGTCTGAAGACCAACACGACGCAGGTCTTTGTTTCTGGAGCAGCTGCAGGCTAGGCTAGCTGAAATGTTAGCATGTTAGCACAGGAACACTGGAGCGTTAGAGTCCTCGTGTCTGACGGAACAACACTGGTCCTTATTTAAGAGTTTATTTCAATAATAATGACTTTAGTGTTTTTAGTTCAGTGCCCGGAGATGACTTCTGTTGTGACTTCCCTGTACACACGTAGCCGGATATCAGGAAAACCGAATAGTTTATCATGCGGTGTGGCCTTTCATCCACACGTGAACTCCGGTTGATGTAACTATAAACGAATAATAACAAAAA
>NC_056508.1:2532542-2533311 GCF_014905685.2 Nematolebias whitei | reverse complement strand
AGCAGAAACGCACCCGTCCATCCATCCATCCGAGCGGTCAAAAATATATTTTTTTTATAATTTTCTTCAGGAAAAAGCCAACTACTTCAAAATTGGTGCAGTTGTAAAGCAAGTATCTATGAAGGAGTATGCAAAGTTTCGTGCACGTACGTGCACGGAAACGGGCGCTAGAGGCCAAGCGAGTGATTCCACTTCCGTGCATTTTGCGGGTCCAAGGAAGCACGCACAGAGGTCAGACAGGTCTCTTTGAATTCTCTTTGATCAGATCTTTACAACGGTATCTGGCCCATTTTTCTAGGACCTTTCTACGTGAATCTGTGAGCCAAAATGCACTCGTCATATCACTAGTAGAAGGCCTCAAAAATAAAATCGAGGCCAAATTACTAAAAAAAATCATAACTTCCTTCAGGAATGAGCAAACCACTTCAAAATTGGTGCAGTTGTAAAGCAAGTATCTGTGAAGAAGTATGCAAAGTTTCGTGCACGTACGTGCACGGAAACGGGCGCTAGAGGCCCCGCGAGTATTTCCACTTCTGTGCATTTTGCGGGTCCAAGAAAGCATGCACAGAGGTCAGACAGATCTCTTTGAATTCTCTGTGATCAGATCTTTCCAACGGTATCTGGCTCATTTTTCTAGGACCTTCCCACGTGAATCTGTGAGACAAAATGCACTCGTCATATCACTAGTAGAAGGCCTTAAAAATAAAATCGAGGCCAAATTGTTAAAAAAAATCATAACTTCCTTCAGGAATGAGCAAACCACTTCAAA
>NC_056508.1:2520980-2532532 GCF_014905685.2 Nematolebias whitei | reverse complement strand
GGGCGCTAGAGGCCCCGCGAGTATTTCCACTTCTGTGCATTTTGCGGATCCAAGAAAGCATGCACAGAGGTCAGACAGGTCTCTTTGAATTCTCTGTGATCAGATCTTTCCAACGGTATCTGGCTCATTTTTCTAGGACCTTCCTACGTGAATCTGTGAGCCAAAATGCACTCGTCATTTCACTAGTAGAAGGCCTTAAAAATAAAATCGAGGTCAAATTATTAAAAAAAATCATAACTTCCTTCAGGAATGAGCAAACCACTTCAAAATTGGTGCAGTTGTAAAGCAAGTATCTGTGAAGAAGTATGCAAAGTTTCGTGCACGTACGTGCACGGAAACGGGCGCTAGAGGCCCCGCGAGTATTTCCACTTCTGGGCATTTTGCGGGTTGTAGTAAGCACTCACAGAGGTGATACAGAACTTTCTGAATTGTCCCAGATCAGATCTTTCCAACGGTATCTAGCTCATCTTTGTAGGACCTTCCTACGCGAAGCTGTGAGCCAAAATGCACTCGTCCAACCTCAATGAGTGGCCTCAATGATTAAAGAAGCCTAAATATAAAAATGTTTATAACTTCCTTCAGAAATAAGTCATCTACTTCAAATTTTCAGGGTGTCATTAGCTGAGAGCCCACACATAACACTGGGAATTTTGTGTCCCTAGCTCCTTTCTCCTATGAATTATGGGCAATCCATCACTTATATTATTAAAGGCCTGACCTTTTGAAATTGGAGGGGCTGTTGACCCCCTTAGGAACCTTCCAAAATGCTCAAACTCACAGGTCTTCATCAACACAACCCCCTGATCATGTTCTGTGAGCTTGGTGTCCCTCCTGCATTCTCCCAAGGATTTATGGGTAATTGGTTCTCAGGAAACAAAGCGCTCGTTAACTACCTTAGCGAGGTCGATCGAGCTCCAAGCTCACAGATCCTGATCGCCATCATCCCCTGACCATGTTCTGGGAGTTTGGTGTCCCTCCTGCTTTTTCCCAAGGATTTATGGGTAACTGTTCTTCTGCCAAACTGGAGTTTAGTTGACCCACTCAGCAAAGTTGTTGGTTAACAAAACTCACAGATCCTCATTAGCATGACCCCTTGACTGGGTCCTGTGAGTTTTGGGTCCCTCATGCATTCAGGCTAGGACTTATGGGTAAATGGAAAACTTGATGTGCCTGAACGGGCACAAAGAATACATGAGGGGCATGGCCTAGTCTTTATTATGAGTAATAGTCCATGCCCATCTCGAGCAATTTTATGCCCTTGCTATGGGCATGAAAGATACATGAGGGGCATGCCCTAGTCTTTATTATGAATAATAGTTCGTGCCCATCTCGAACAATTTTATGCCCTCGCTATTGGCACGCAAGGTACAGGAGGGGCATGGCCTAGTCTTTAATTATGAGTAATGGTCCATATCTTACCGTACCTTATCCACAAAGTAAGGTGAGGGATGTCATCATGGAGACTGATGAAACAATGGTCTCTTTTGATGTTACATCACTCTTTACGTGCATTCCTGTTGATGATGCAGTAGAGGTGGTCAGCTTAAGATTAAAATCAGACATCTTTCTGAGCAGCAGGACCACGCTTTCCACAGAACAACTGTGTCAACTCTTGAAACTGTGCCTGCAGTCAACCTACTTCACATATGGGGAGCAATATTATAGGCAGAAACATGGGTGTGCTATGGGGTCTCCAGTTTCTCCTATTGTTGCCAACCTATACATGGAGGAGGTAGAAAAGAGAGCCTTGACGTCCTTTTCAGGGACACCACCGAGTCATTGGTTCAGGTAAGTTGATGACACCTGGGTTAAAATTAAATCTCAGGAAGTCCAACATTTTACTGACCACATCAACTCTGTGGATAAATACATCAAGTTCACACGAGAAGATGGAAAAAAATGGCAAGTTGGCTTTCTTGGACTGTGAGGTCTCACCGTCTCAGTCTCTGATAGAGGACATTTGCAAACTGAGGTGTGCCACAAACCCACCCACACAGACCAGTATTTGCAGTTTGACTCCCATCACCCTTTGGAGTACAAGTTAGGAGTCATCAGGACTCTGTATCACAGAGCAGACAGCGTCCCTACTAGCTCAGGAGCCAGGCAGAAGGAGAAATCCCACACAAGACAGGCTCTAGAGCAATGTGGATATCCTAACTGGGCCTTCCTGAAAGCAGAGAAGAAACCCAAACAGGACTCCAGTCAGCCAATAGGTGAAAAGGAGGAACCCATACCTAGACCAGTGGTCATTCCATATGTTGAGGGAGTATCAGAGAAACTGAGACGTTTATTTTCTAAACATAACGTCCCAGTGGCTTTTAAACTCCAAAATACATTATGGCAAAGACTGGTTCATCCCAAAGATCCAGTCCCCCAGCACAAACAGAGTAATGTTGTGTATGCTGTTCAGTGTCAGGAGGGCTGTGATCTGTCTTACATCGGGGAAACAAAACAGCCACTGGCCAAAAGGATGGCCCAGCACAGAAGATCAACATCATCAGGCCAGGATTCTGCAGTCTACACTCATCTCCAGGCCAGTGGTCACTCTTTCAAGGACGAAGATGTTCACATCCTACACAGAGAGGAACGATGGTTTGAGAGAGGAGTAAAGGAGGCCATCTTTGTGAAAAGAAATCATCCATCATTAAACAGGGGTGGAGGCCTCCGGGTTCAACTGTCCTCCTCTTACAATGCTGTGATTGCTAGTATCACTCAGCCCTCTGTGAACAGTAAACAGCCATCAATGTGCTAATGATCCATTGTTAGGCTGATGGTCCTTCTTGAGCATGTGATCAGCTGGTTTTGGTTGTCAGCAGCAAACCGGTTGATCCACTCTGAGAAGGTGCTATTTAAGAGACTGAGCTGAAAACAGCACCTCAGACTGAGGAAGTCTCTTGGATGAGAGACGAAATGTTTCTATATTTTTTTGCCTTTTTTTTTTTTTGAATGTCCAGAGGACCAGATTTAACTTTTTTTTTATTTTTCTACCTGGATTATTGAGCATGCATCAGGATATTTTATTTACAATCTTGAAAAACATGAGGAGATGCTCAGCATGTCTGTCACTGTACCACAGTTTGCTTCTTCTAAAGTGACTGAAGAAATTTTGATAATGAGTGAATGTAACATTTAATTACATTGTAGGATTAATTACACATTTTCCGATTGGAATAAATTAGGCTAGTATGAGCCATTGGCATGTTATTATGGAATTGTACATGGTCCATCCCAGACCGATTTAGTCTGTTTTTAGGTCAAAACATAGAAACAGGCATATGTGTGCCATATTTTAGATATTAACCAGTATTTTTTTCCATAAATATACAGCTATTGAATATAGAAGTGCATATGAAAAGTACACAGTTGCTGTCTAGACATTAAGAATATAAAAGAGCATCCTTAAACAGCTAACAGCAAACTTCTGTTTTGTCTCTTTGTAATCTGGGTAAATGGTTAACCTTCAGTCATTTATACCAAATTATATTATTACTGTATAATGATAATACTATTATAAATATATTTGAACAAATGGACTTAGTAAATGAACTACAAATAAAGTAACATTTTGACGTTGCTTGTTCTTGACTAACACTTTTATATCTCAGACATTCTCAGAGATAGAAAAGTCATAGACTATTAATGCTGTGACTTTGAACAACAAAACTGAAAACAGTGTTCCCATTCACAAGGCCACTAACTCCCACCACCCCTGTTTTAACAACAGTTTTAACCAGTCTAAGGCTCCATCCACACAGAGATGATTTTAGGTTTATACACAGTTTTTTTGTCTTTTAGGCTGTGTATCCACACAGATTTGGCATCTTAGGAGACCAAAAACCATCATTTTTGAAATTATGTTCCAGCGTGGATACATTTCAGAAAGCAGATTTCATGTTTCTGTGTCTTGTTTTAAACAATGAAGTCATAGCTCCATCTCGCTCTCTATCCCAGATGTGCCTCACTCACAAATAAACACGTTGCCGTTCAACAGTGTTTTAGGTCTGATAATTTCCAGTCCAATTACAATGTAAAACTCACCCAACTCCAAAAAAATCAGCCCAAATATATATCCCTTATAAAACTCATGTTAATAGTGTCAGGTAATTACCGTAATGGTAACTATTAACTGTAGTTTGAATAATACTTTGGAAAGCACCTTAATCTGAATGAAAACACAGCAGATAGCATTTTAAAAGAAAACATTCATTACTACTATTAAAATTCTCAGTTTCTTCTCATCCATTGGTCTGAAACAAGTTGTTTTATTTAATTTTTCATATCTAGGGTCCATAACAAACTTGTTATTTTACAGTCATCATCTGCCGTTATACTGTTTTTGGTTGCTCTTTGTAATTTTTAGTATAGTTGCTAAATTTAGCCCGTTATAGTTAGGCAAACACAATAAATGCATAGTTTGCTTGAGGATGTGTATTTATATAGTTTTTGGTGCATTATTGCTTGGCATTTAGGCACTACTTGAAATGAAAGTGCTATGGTGATAAACTACTGACTTTATTTAAACAATATGAACATAAATGTTAAACTAAAATGACACAATATCAGAAAAACAAAACAAATTATAATGATGATATGAATGAAAAAAGTTAAACTGGGAAAGCTGAATATTTTCAATTCCCTTTGATCAGAATTAGGTCCTGTTGTGACCACAACTCAGAGGCAACCATTTAAAGAACCATTTAAGATCATTTAAGACATTAAAGTTTTCATATATTAATTATCAATGACACTTTAAAGAGACAATGGTATTTTGACAAGACTTTTACCTTAAAGGTTCCACATACATGCACTTATAAACAAAATTATGTTGTATATGATCATTATAGCAGTTCTAGTAATATGCTACTACCATGCCATAAGTTGTTTTTTACACCTTTGCAAGTATAACATTTGCAAGAATAACAAAGAATTACCACAGACTGATAATAGGTAAAAAGCATCATTGTTAGCTATTTAATTAAACTAATTTTAGTATTTACCCATTTGACCAATAATTTAATATTTTTATGGCCATTAATGTCATTAATATAACAGTAAACAAGTCGATAACCAATCTGCAATCATGCCAGTGGTTCCAAACATATGTGAACGTCATAAATTAACAAGGAGGAAATAATAAAAATATTTCAAGGCATTAAAAAGACATGTAAAAAAAATCCACAGATATACTTTTTTATGTGTCCCAACAAAGACAGCAGAGTAAGATTGCTGTGTGTTGTGTAAGTGTGTATTCCTGCAATACCACAACCTACCACTATGGGCCGATACTGAGTTACCTATCTTACACACACCTATACACATTATGTTGGTTTTTGTGAATTGTAGGGACTACCTTAAAAATTGAACAGGGTATCATGCTGACCTTCCTTTCATTGAATCTAATGCAAACTTCGTGGGGACCAGGTTTTTGGTCCCCACAAAAATTTTCGTCCCCACACCGTGAGTGTGCTATCTGGTGGTGGTCCCCTCAATGTAGCAAAGACAAACACACACACACACACACACACACACACGCACATGCGCGCACACACACACACACGTCTGCCTGAACATTAAGGTGATAAATTCTAAATGAAACATCTTCAACATTTCCTCTCTTCCTGTTTTTAAATCTCTCTTGAACTTTTATTCTTTGTTTTTTAAATCACTGTGATCTTGTCTTGTATGGCACCTTAATACACACCTGCTGTGAACCTGGTGTGTGTATGTTTGTGTGTTTCTTTGTGTATGTTTTTAATCTATTTTTGTCTTATTGTACAGCACTTTGGCTACCCCTGCTGTTTTGAAAACATGCTATAGAAATAAAGTTGATTGATTGATAGATTGATTGATTCAACATTTTCATCAGCCACTCTGAGGTAGATGGGAATGTTTTTGTCTTAGTTATGTGTGTGTATGTTAGCAACATATCTCATGAACTGTTGGTGGTGTATGGCGGCGGTTGGGGGCGTGGCTTTGCTTTGATGGGGCGCTGGCTGGTCGGCCTGGTGTGACATTCGCGGTGGGGGGTGCTGTGTGTATGTGGGGGTGCATGGGTGGCGTGCCGTGGCTTCTCCGAGCCTGTGGTGTGGGGCTGTTGGGGTTCCTGGTCCTTGGTGGGCCGGCCTTCCTCAGCTGCTGCTCCCTGCAGCTCTGGCCCCCGGCCTGGGGCCGGCTTGCAGTCACTGTTGGGTGGGTGGGGTGCATGGACGGCCCGACAGAGGCTCTGTCGGTCTGTCTCTGTGCGCCTGTTTATGTCTCAGGTTGGGTTTTAGGTGGTCCCCTCTCTTGGATCAATTTGGGCCCCCCATTTAATGTGGGGTCTACTTCCCCCTGTCGCGCTCCCCTCCTGTGGTTGGTCCCCCTGCCGTCGGTGCATTGGCAGCTCTCAGCAGCTGGGGCTGGGTGGTAGGGTGTGTGCGGGCCCGCCCTGGTGGCTGCCTGCGGGGCCTGGGTGCCCTGGCTCTGTCGGGCCTCTGTTGGGGGGTAGTATGACCTCGGGACTCGGGGCTTGGTATCCATGGCTGGATCTACTCTGGAGGGGCGGGTTGCCGGCGGGGCCTGTGGACTCGTTGCTATGGCCTCCTGGGGGGTTTCTGCATTGTGGTTGCTGGGGGTCGCCCGGGGCTTCCCTTTGCTTCTCTCTCTGGGGATGCGGGTGTCCCTGTTGGGGGACTCCCAGAGCTCCGGGCTTGGGGGCCGCTGTGTGTCTGTGGTTCCGGTCTTCCCTGTGTTACCATCATGTCCTGTGGGGACGGGTCTGTGGGTCCCCACATCCACTATTGAACATTTTTATGGAGAAACCTTATAGTGACAAGCATGCTCACATAGGTGTTTAGATCCAGGTGTTTATCAGATACACACTCAGTTGGGTTGTGGTGGCCACTAAATATATCTTGTATTACCATGTACTGTATAAAATACTTTCTAATGATGTTATAAGTATCATTATATTTGTTGTTTGTTGTTGTGGTTTCTCGGTTTTGTCTTGTCTTTCTCTTTCCACAGGTCTAGAGTCAGACTTCAATGATGTTGATTTGTGTTCTCTTTATCCCTCTCTCTCTCCTCTATTCCTATCTCCTTCTTTACATTTTAACTCTTCTCTCACTTTTCTGCTTTGTTTTCTTATTTGTTTTCATCCCCGTGTCCATTACATCTAAAACAAGCCCAAAGCAAATTCTAATAAAGTTTAATTTATATATCAAGTGGAGCATTAAGGTCAGCCATGATGCTCTGCTTGTGAAAATAAATCTGTTGGGCATCACTTTGACACTCACACAATAATTCTAAGTGTCACAATGATGGACAGGACAAGGGGGGGGGGGAGTTATGTGTGTGTATTTTAGCAAAATATCTCATGAACCACCAGATTATTGTTACTGAAACCTTTGAAAAGTAAATGCTGGGTATACATCAAGATGGCTGCCACATAAATGACAGAAAAAAACAAAAATGTCTAATTCAGACAATTTCATTAATATTTAGCTAAAATGTGGTGTGGTAGTAGGCGATACTGGTTCCCAACACATTGTGAACTCTTAATATATTACATAACATAATTTATTACAAATTTGATAACAATACTTAAAGTTAACTTTGTTAGCAGAATATCTCATGAATCACTAGACTAGGGGTCTACAACCTGCGGCTCTGGAGCCACATGTGGTCCCTCTGCAGCAGCTCTTTCAAGCTTCGACCAAAACTAACATAAAACTGAATTTTATTGGTTCTTATCACAACAAAAATGACTGGTTTTAACAGTTTTCTTGTCATTTCCTTTGCACATATGCGAATACTAGAACTAATATAAGGAATAAAACATATTCTCATTCACTTAATGCTTTATTTCTTCAAAATAGGACACTGAATTTTTCTAAAATAAAATAAAAAAAATCACAGAGCTGTATAATTCATTGTTTTATTTTTTTTTAATTGGACAAAACTATATTATTTTTCATTCTTTACAAGAATCTTGTCTTTTATTTTGTCTTATAATGTAAAAATATCAATAAATGTTGAAAATCCTTAGCTACTGTATTTTCAGCTTTATAAAATCACCCCTACTGACCAGAAAAGTGCCCTTAAATTGGTCCGCGGGCCACCAGTTGATAATGATAATTGTAGCATGTTTTGTGGCTCCGGACACGTTTAATTTAGTGAACAAGGGGCAGAAATGACTCTTTTGATCAGAAAGGTTGGAGACCCCTGCACTAGACAGAAGTTATTAAAACTCAGGATGTACGGCTGCAACAAATGCTAAATTTGTTAGTCCACTAATTGGTGCACATCTTTTATGATTTGTGGATTAGTCAACGATTATTTGAATGAGTGGGAGCAACTCTTGTTCTGGGCTCTAGGTCAGGTTTGACCCCTCCTGCTTTATGCTGCCCACTTCTAAAAATCACCGTGATGTCTTGATTGTAAAAACATTCCACAACATAGGAAACGTCAAGGGGCCTCCCTCCCATTTTTCTTTGAGACACACTGCTCGCTCCCTCACTATCCATCCTTCGGTTCAAACAGTCTTACACTGCCATACGGTGGTCGAAAAAGATACTACACTCAAAATAAAATTAACCAACATTTCTTCTTCAATTTGACCATAATTACTAATAATTGTCAATTTCAAACAATATTATCGTTTATTGCAATAATTTCTTAGTCAGTTAATTGCCCAGCAAAATTTGTTATCGTGACAGGCCTAGGATCAATACTTGTTTGTTTCAATTTCATGACATCACTCCTGTTCCAGAAATACAAAGTTGTGCTGGCGTAAATGGCAAGTGTCAAGATCAAATGTAAATACTGAATGAACCAGTCGTTGCAGATGATAATTAATCAGTTCTGATTGCACAATAACTTCAGAATAGATCCAAACATGCAGCACCCATATTTCATTGTGTAAACGCAGAATGCTGCGTGTGACGTCACGTCTGCAGGCTGCTTCAGGACTGTGGACTGTTCACATTGATGGAGGTCACATTTAAATCATAAACAACGACCACACACAAACATCAAATCTGAGCAGAGAGTCAGACGTAAGCTTTAAGAGCAGCAGTGTGAACGTAGTGTCAGTCTAAACTCTGGCATGAAAGCCAGGGGGTGAAACACCAAAGTCCATTCTCAATAATCCAGGTATAAAATCCAACAATGTTCAGTCAGGTCATCTGGACGGGTTCTTTTTTGTGCTGAGACATTTTGTCTGTCATCCAATGGACTTCTTCAGTCTGAGGTACAACCAAACAAAATCTATTTTGTTTTTGCTTTTGTTTGTTTGAATCTTGAGGAATGTTTGGTTGAAAACATGTAAATCATCTCTTGAACATGCTGTTTTTCAATTTGTTTTCAATTATATCTTAGTGGAGCGGACTATCTTATGCGCTTTTATATGTCGGTGTGAAGAATTACGGTATATGTTGCTGTTGTGCTTGATGTAACTTTGCTCCCTTTCTTCATGCGTCCTTCAGGACAAGACCTTCACCTGGAATGTGCTGTCGGTGCTAAGCATTTCATTGGGTCTGTGTACCAAGGGGGCTTCAGAGATGCAGCTGGCATGCAGTTACCACAAGTTCATCTATACTCTGAAGCAGAGAAGGAGTACTGAGTACAGTAACTGGTCTAAGGTAAATGAACTGCACCAAGATATCTAATACATTTACTCATTTAAATTCATTTTTGTTTCCTGGGGTGAGCATATGCTGATAAATTTCAAGAAGCAGATTTTGTGGTTCTTACAAATATTAAAGTTCAGGTGTCTTCAGTTCCGTCTGACTGGTGGAGGCAATTACGGTAAATAGCTCTGAGTTTAACATTTCATTAATTATATGCATCGGAGTGAGGACAGAGGATGCAGAGAACAGAGTGAGATGGAGGAAGATGATTTGCTGTGGAGACCCCCGAAGAGGGAACAGCCGAAAGAAGAATATGAATTAACAATAGAAGATTAACCATAGGCTGCCTTGGTTTCTAAACTTTTGGCATCAGCCATAGAATAACTCAAATCGGTTCACCATTAAAACCAGGTAAAGAGAAATTATTATTTCACTTTGGGCCAGCTACATTTGGTTAGCTTTTATTTCTTAAAATCTTTAAAAAAAACTCAATTTGTGGCATAAGCCTATAGAGTTTAAGTCCAACAGGTTTAATGTAATACTTGGCTTGTTCAACAAAATGGCCTTTCGGACCCGTCTGTCTATCAGTAGTGGACATTCCTTAAGGGCAGGTGGGCACTTTTGCCCCACAAAGTAGTTCATCCTATTAAATATTGTAAATTACCCACTGAGTTTTCTGTGTATTGATTTGTTCTGTGCATTTTTCAGCTATTTTGAAAAATTTAAATGTAATTTAAAATTCTTTTATCAATTTGTCCTCAGTTTTTTAACTTTTTTACTGTCTTGGGGTGGTACCATTCCCTGACCCACGTTCGTCAAGTGGATCGGAACATGTCGCCATAGATTCAGAAAGGCTGGTCCAATAGAATTTTATTTGGGTCATCCAATTTTCTGTCCTTTGAACACATTTGGCTGGGTTTAGCACATTGATACGATCTCTACTAACTTTAGACCTGACGCGATCACAGAGTTGCAGTGAAACCAGCTGAGTCCAACAGTGGATATATTCTGTTTCAATTCACTTGGAGAAGACAGAGCGGACCAGAACAGAAAACTGTGGAGAATATAGGAGCGATAAGAACTGGAACATGTTTGCTACCATAGTAGGATCTCATGTAACCAGTTTTGTGGTGAGTGTGGCTGTAATAGGTCAATGGTTAGTCAGTGATCTTGCAATCAAAAGTAAATGGTAAATGGACTGTACTTATATCTTATATATATATACTTTATACTTTATATATACTTTCTATCTTATCAAGACACTCAAAGCTCTTTACAACAATCTGTGCCTCATTTACCCATTCATCCATCTCTCTACTAGATCTATACAAAGCTAATTGAACCAATCATTCTAAAGAGACTAATCAGAGCTTTATCACATTCAAACACTGATAGGACACACATCAGAGGCTATGAGGGGTTCAGTGTCTTGCCCAGGGACACTTCAGCATGTGACTGCTGGTGGATTCAAACCCCCAACTCTTGCATTAGAGGACTACTGCTCTAACCACTCAACCACAGCTGCCCCATAAAAAAGTCTGAGTTTGACCCCTGCTTGGAACATTTATTTTGAACAGTTTGATATATTCTAACATAATTCATTCACTTATCCATCCATCCATCCATCCATCCATCCATCCATCCACACACACACACACACACACACACACACACACACACACACACACACACACACACACACACACACACACACACACACACCCACACACACACACACACACACACACACACACACACACACACACACACACACACACACACACACACACACACACACACACACACACACACACACACACACACAGGTTTGTTTTGCTATCTTTGTGGGGCCTTTGCATTGACTTCCATTCATTTTTCATTCATTTCTATAGCCTAACCATGACCTTTATCCATAACCTAACCATTTTTTTTTTTTTTTTTTTT
>NC_056508.1:2478989-2520880 GCF_014905685.2 Nematolebias whitei | reverse complement strand
TTTTTTTTTTTTTTTTTTTTTTTCATTTAGCCTTTATTTATCCAGGTTAGTCTCATTGAGCCACGAGAACTCATTTTCAAGAGAGACCTGTTTAGGGAGCACATGGTGGGGGTTAAGGGCCTTGCTCATGGGCCCAGAGTGGGGCGAATGAGGGTGGGGGCAAGTATGAGTGTTTCACCTACCCCACCCACAATTTTGACGTTGTCGGGGCCGGGGCGTGAACCGGCGATCTTCGGATCACAAGCCCACCTCTCTAACCTCTGCGCCACCACTCCCCACCTATAGCCTAACCATGACCTTTATCCATAACCTAACCATTACCAGTACATACCTAACCCTAAACCTAACACATCCTCAATTCACACCTTAGTCCTAAACCTAGCCCCTAACCCACCAACGGGACTTCTTCTTATGGGGCCCGGGCTTTGGGCCCCATAAGGAGCAGTTGGTCCCCACAATGTAGTATAAGTTGGAAAAATGGGCCTCACAAAGTAGCATAAACAAGGACACACACACACACACACACAGGTTTGTTTTGCTATCTTTATGGGGCCTTTGCATTGACTTCCATTCATTTTTCATTCATTTCTATAGCCTAACCATGACCTTTATCCTTAACCTAACCAATACCAGTACATACCTAACCCTAAACCTAACACATCCTCAATTCACACCTTAGTCCTAAACCTAGCCCCTAACCCACCAACGGGACTTCTTCTTATGGGGCCCGGGCTTTGGGCCCCATAAGGAGCAGTTGGTCCTCACAATGCAGTATAAGTTGGAAAAATGGGCCTCACAAAGTAGCATAAACAAGGACACACACACACACACATAATTTGCCAAGATGGCCACGTTCAGGGCAGTTGCATCTTCACAGGCTTCCGGTACTATCCCAGTTTTTATAAGTTTTGATATTGACTCTGTGCCTGACTCTGCACGATTTATGCGTGTGAACTATAGTCGAACTGAAATGATGAGAATAGGAGTGAATTTGCCACAAAATATAGCAGAAATAAGCAAAAAACTCAAAACTACGCTCGGCAGAATGCAGATCTTAAAGTCATCTACCTGGAAGCTGCAGCAGAGGCGTTCCAGCGGGCAGAAGAGGAAGCGCTGCTCCCAGCTTAAGAAGAGAGTACACTGGGCGAGAATTCTGGTGAGGCTACAAGCTAAGGCTAAAGCCGGAAAACTCCCTATGCCGTCTCTCTTTCTGTCGAACGTCCGCTCGTTGGACAACAAGCTGGATTTGCTTTGTCTGAGAGTGGGCACCCCAGAAGAGATGATGAAGTGTGCGGTGCTTTGCCTCACGGAAACATGGATTACAAGTGAAACACCGGATACAGTCTTCCAGCTGGATGACAGACTCTTTTTTCGAGCGAAACGCTGCAGCGAGCTAACGGGGAAATCACGGGGAGGCGGAGTGTGCATTTACGTGAGTAAAAGTTTGTGCACGAACTGTACTTTTGTAAAAAACTCATGCTCTAAGGCTTTGGAACAAATAACAGTGAAATGTCGGCCACATTATCTATCTTGCGAGTTCACAGTGACTTTCATCACAGTTGTTTACATTCCTCCGGATGCTAATGCTAATGACACCTTGCAGAAACTGAATGATATAATCAGCTCGCTCCAGAACAAACACCCTGAGGCTCTTTACGTGGTAGCCGGAGACTTTAATCACGTGAATCTAAAGGACTGTCTCCCAAATTTTACCAGCATGTGGGCATACCAACACGTGGAAACAACACGCTGGACCGTGTTTACATGAACGTAAAAGATGCATACAAAGCCGAACCTCGACCCCACCTAGGATTCTCTGATCACATCTCAATCTTAATGGTCCCTACTTACCTCCCCCGCTGAGATGCTCTAGACCGGTACAAAAGAAAGTTAAATGTTGGATCCAAGACAGTGGCCCCATACTGAACAATTGTTTTGATTGAACAGACTGGCAGGTTTTCAGAGAAGCTGCTGAAAATGGAGGATCGCTTGATCTGGACCAATATGCATCCTCAGTTCTGGGTTACATTAGTACATGTACTGACACCGTCTCCACCATCAGATATGCTAACAGGTCTCTCTTGTAAATGAGTCCTCGGGGCTCAATGGGATTTACCTGTCTAAATAAAGGTTGAATGAATAAAAGCTATCCAAACAGAAAACCTTGGCTGAATGCAGAAGTGTGCATTCTGCTGGAATCCAGGAACACTAACTTCAGGTCTGGAAACTCAGAGGAACTGAGTAAGACAAAGAAAGAGCTGGTTGCTGGTAGGAATGTGCGATATGGCATAAAATTCATATCAAGATATGTATTGTGAAGGGTGGCGATAACGATATACAAACCGGATTCTAAAAAAGTTGGGACACTAAACAAATTGTGAATAAAAACTGAATGCAATGATGTGGAGGTGCCAACATCTAATATTTTATTCAGAATAGAACACAAATGACAGATCAAAAGTTTAAACTGAAAGAATGTATCAGTTTAAGGGAAAAATTTGTTGTTTCCAAATTTCATGGCGTCAACAAATCCCAAAAAAGTTGGGACAAGTCCATTTTTACCACTGTGTGGCATCCCCCCTTCTTCTTACAACACTAAACAGATGTCTGGGGATAGAGGAGACCAGTTTTGTCAAGTTTAGAAATAGGAATGCTCTCCCATTCATGTCTAATACAGGCCTCTAACTGTTCAATCGTCTTGGGCCTTGCCTTCTTTGTCGCACCTTCCTCTTTATGATGCACCAAATGTTCTCTATAGGTGAAAGATCTGGACTGCAGGCTGGCCATTTCAGTACCCGGATCCTTCTCCTACGTAGCCATGATGTTGTGATTGCTGCAGAATGTGGTCTGGCATTATCGTGTTGAAAAATGCAGGGTCTTCCCTGAAAGAGATGACGTCTAGATGGGAGCACATGTTGTTCTAGAACCTGAACATAGTTCTCTGCATTAATGGTGCCTTTCCAGACATGCAAGCTGCCCATGCCACAAGCGCTTATGCAACCCTATACCATCAGTGATATAGGCTTCTGAACGGAGCATTGATAACAACTTGGGCTATCCTTGTCCTCTCTGGTCCGGATGACATGGCGTCCCAGTGTTCCATAAAGAACTTCAAATCGTGACTCATCTGACCACAGAACAATCTTCCATTTTGCCACACTCCATTTTAAATGACCCCTGGCCCAGTGCAAACGTCTGAGCTTGTGGAGCTTGCTTATAAATGGCTTCCTCTTTGCACTGGAGAGTTTCAGCTGGCAAGGGCAGATGGCACGGTGAATTGTGTTCACTGACAATGCTTTCTGGAAGTATTCCTGAACCCATTCTGTTATTTCCTTGACAGTGGCATTCCTGTTTGAGGTGCAGTGACGTTTAAGGGCCCGGAGATCACGAGCATCCAGTAGAGTTTTATGGCCTTGACCCTTACGCACAGCGATTGTTCCAGATTCTCTGAATCTTTTGATGATGTCATGCACGGTTGATGATGATAACTTAAAAGTCTTTGCTATTTTACGCTGGGTAACACCATTCTGGTATTGCTGCACTATCTTTCTGCGCAACAATGGTGGAATTGGTGATCCTCTTACCATCTTGGCTTCTGAGAGACACTGACACTCTGAGAAGCTCTTTTTATACCCAATCATGTTGTCAATTGACCAAATTAGTGTTAATTGGTCTTCCAGCTGTTCGTTATATGCTCAATTTCCTTTTTCCAGCCACTTATTGCTACTTGTCCCAACTTTTTTGGGATTTGTTGACACTGAAATTTTGAATCAACATATTTTTTCTTTAAAATGTTACATTTACTCTTATGAAACTTTTGATCTGTCATCTATGTTATATTACGAATAAAATATTGACATTTGCCATCTCCACATCATTACATTCAGTTTTTATTCACAATTTGTTTAGTGTCCCAACTATTTTGGAATCTGGTTTGTATATGCACACACACATATATATAGCTATATATATATATACACAGGTCCTTCTAAAAAAATTAGAATATTGTGATAAAGGTCATTATTTTCCATAATGTTATGATAAAAATGAAACTTTCATATATTTAAGATTCATTGCACACCAACTGAAATATTTCAGGTCTTTAATTGTTTTAATACTGATGATTATGGCATACAGCTCATGAAAACCCAAAATGCCTGTCCCAAAAAATTAGCATATCATGAAAAGGTTCTCTAAACAAGCTATTAACCTAACCATCTGAATCAACGACGTAACTCTGAACACCTGCAAAAGATTCCTGAGGCTTTTAAAAACTCCCAGCCTTGTTCATTACTCAAAACCGCAATCATGGGTAAGACTGCCGACCTGACTGTTGTCCAGAAGGCCATCATTGACACCCTCAAGCAAGAGGGTAAGACACAGAAAGAAATTGCTGAACGAATAGGCTGTTCCCAGAGTGCTGTATCAAGGCACCTCAGTGGGAAGTCTGTGGGAAGGGAAAAGTGTTGCAGAAAACGTTGCACAACGAGAAGAGGTGACCGGACCCTGAGGAGGATTGTGGAGAAGGGCCGATTCCAGACCTTGGGGGACCTGCGGAAGCAGTGGACTGAGTCTGGAGTAGAAACATCCAGAGCCACCGTGCACAGGCGTGTGCAGGAAATGGGCTACAGGTGCCGCATTCCCCAGGTCGAGCCACTTTTGAACAAAAGACTGCGTCAGAAGCATCTCGCCTGGGACTGCTGCTGAGTGGTCCAAAGTTATGTTCTCTGATTACAGTAAATTTTGCATTTCCTTTGGAAATCAAGGTCCCAGAGTCTGGAAGAAGAGAGGAGACACAGAATTCACATTGCTTGAGGTCCAGTGTCAAGTTTCCACAGTCACTGGTGTGTCATGTCAGCTGCTGGTGTTGGTCCACTGTGTTTTATCAAGCACAGGGTCAATGCAGCTAGCTATCAGGGGATTTTGGAGCACTTCATGCTTCCATCTGCTGAAAAGCTTTATAGAGATGAAGATTTCATTTTTCAGCACGACCTGGCACCTGCTCACAGTGCCAAAACCACTGGTAAATGGTTTACTGACCATGGTATTACTGTGCTCAATTGGCCTGCCAACTCTCCTGACCTGAACCCCATAGAGAACCTGTGGGATATTGTGAAGAGAAAGTTGAGAGACGCAAGACCCAACACTCTGGATGAGCTTAAGGCCGCTATCGAAGCATCCTGGGCCTCCATAACACCTCAGCAGTGCCACAGGCTGATTCCCTCCATGCCTCTCCGCATTGAAGCAGTCATTCATGCAAAAGGATTCCCGACCAAGTATTGAGTGCATAACTGAACATGATTATTTTAAGGTTGGCGCTTTTTGTATTAAAAACACTTGTCTTTCATTGGTGGGATGAAATATGCTAATTTTTTGGGACAGGCATTTTGGGTTTTCATGAGCTGTATGCCATAATCATCAGTATTAAAACAATTAAAGACCTGAAATATTTCAGTTGGTGTGCAATGAATCTGAAATATATGAAAGTTTCATTTTTATCATTACATTATGGAAAATAATGACCTTTATCACAATATGCTAATTTTTTGAGAAGGACCTGTATATACACACATATGTATACACACATATATATACACATATATATATATATATATACACACATATATATATATACATATATGTAAATATATATATATATATATATATATATTCACACACATATATACCCACATATATATCTATATATATACACACCCACACACACATATATACACATACATGCATACAGCGAGGACAATAAGTATTTGAACACCCTGCAACTTTACAAGTTCTCCCACGTAGAAATCACGGAGGTGTCTGACATTTTCATCTTAGGTGCGTGTCCATTGTGAAAGAAATAATCAAAAAAAAAATCCGGAAATCGCACTGTCTGATTTTTTAAATAGTTTGTGTGTTACTTTTACAAATAAGTATTCGAACACCTGCCGATCAGCAACAATTCTGACCCTCAAAGACCTGTTAATCCGCCTCTAAAAAGTCCACCTCCACTCCATTTGTTTTTTCTTTCTCTGTCCTCAGGTGAAACCATTGGTTACTTACTGTAACCCCAGATTCTATGAGTATAGACGTAGCCCTTTAAGGCTGTCACTGGTGGGTTTATCCCGTCATGCAAAGCGTTGCACTGAAAAAATTTAGTCCACGCCCACCTGTTGTGTGGTCCCCACCCGGTCCGTATAAATAACGTTAAGAGCGGGTAATCGGCTCCCAAATAGCTTTTTCTTCAGCCATTTAGGAGCCAGTGAGACCAGACTCTTAAAGGGCTACGCCCATACTCATAGAATCTGGGGTTACAGTACGTATCCACCGTTCTATTTCATATAGACTTTGCCCTTTAAGCCTGACGCTAGTGGGTTAAAGGTGAGCAAGATGTGGTCTCCGCGTCACTGGGTCCATTCGAACACCATATGAAGCACTCGCTTGCCCAAAAAACATCTTGTCACTCAGCTCTCCATGTGCATAAATACGCGTTGCGTAATTACGCGCACCATGCATAGACGTGCGCTGTGTAGTTCCGCGTTCCGAATGCATGAATGCCCCGGAAAGGTTTTCAATGGGAAAGAGGAGAGGCTGAAAAGGCCGTGAACAGAGCAGATCCACGGCTCTTCAATATGATTAGATTAATAATAATTGAACTGATTATTAATCAAATGAACTGATGACTAAAGTCATGAACTGATTAGTGACCATAGAACAAGAACAACAGTCATAACCTGTTACTGATAACAACATCTCACACTGTAAATGCATTCAGTCAGATGTGAGTTTAAACGAGATTTCATGAAACAACAATATTCATTCTGTTAAGGCACTAAGGACATAATGTGTCATGGAACGAGCTGTCACATCACGTAAATAGAAGCGAATAATGAACAGGGTGTTGACCACGCGGCCGCAGTGCAAATATCCTGCATTGTCATACCATTATGCAAAGCAGTTGAAGATGCGATACCTGTGGTTAAGTGTGCCCTGAGGTTGACAGGAGGCTCTACATCTGATGCTCTGTAGGCTTCAGAAATGGCTTCACACCGCCAGTGTGACAGGTGCTGGATGGATAACGGGCGACCTGCAGATGCGTCTCTATAGTGCACAAACAAATGTTGAGTCTGATACAGTGCCGCCATGCGTGTTACGTAACACGTCAACGCACGCACAGGGCAGAGAAGATGGAAAGATGGTTCTTCTTCTGATTTGTGAGGAAGAGGGAAAACTCCCTCCAACGATATCGCTCTTGATTTAAATGAGCTTGTGATGTTTTTAGGCATAAACGCTGGGTTAGGCCTCAGATCAGCTGAGCTGCTATCAGCCTGAATTCTGAGACATGACGGAGCTACAGAGAGGTCAGCTAAATCACTCACCCTCTTAGCGGATGTTAAAGTCAACAGCAGGGCTGTTTTAAGAGACAAGAATTTAATCGAAACCTGATCCAAGATGGCGCCATGTACGGTCGCCCTGGCATTCTGGTGCGCTGTTTTTTCTGTTTTTGTGCTTTAATCATGTGTCTGCATGCTCCTACACTCGCGAGGAGCTACTAAACATCAGAATTACAACCCATGAGGACATTACTCCAGTTTTTTTAGTGCCTGCTGCAGAACTTGTGCACTTTTTGGCCAAAAGAGTGAGACTTTGCAGGAGGGTCAGAAGAGCTGGAGCACTCGTGCATCTCCGGAGGCGCGGCACACGCACGCCTTTACCTCGGATATTTCTCTCCAACATCCGTTCCCTCTACAATAAAATGGACGAGATAGCGCTGCTGATGAGAAGGAACATCGATTTTTCCTCCTCCTGTGTGCTGTGCTTCACGGAGACATGGCTCAACGAGCAGACCCCGGACTCCGCACTCCATCTCGAGAGTTTCCAGCTCCTCCGTGCTGACAGACAGCGGGAACTTTCCGGAGGAAAGAAGAAAGGTGGAGGAGTCTGTTTCTTTATCAACAATGCCTGGTGCTCCGACGTGACAGTGATCTCCCAGCACTGCTGTCCTTCTCTGGAATATCTCTTCATAAACTGCAAACCGTTCTACTCTCCACGTGAGTTTACTTCATTCATTCTGGCCGCTGTTTACATCCCACTGTGCGCGGACGTGCACTAGGCTGAGCGTGCGCTCGCGGACCAGATCACGAGTGTAGAGCGAACTTTTCCGGACTCCCTTGTTATCAACCTTGGAGATTTTAACAAAGCAAACCTCAGGCATGAACTACCTAAATATAAACAGTTTATTAAATGCCCGACCAGAGAAGGAAACACGCTGGATCACTGTTACACCACAGTGAGCGGTGCTTATCGTGCTGTGCCTCGTGCTGCCCTGGGTCTCTCAGATCATGAGATGATTCACCTCATACCTGCATACAGACAGAGACTGAAGCTCTCAAAACCTGTGGTGAGGACATCCAAAAAGTGGACCAGTGAAGCTGTGGAGGAGCTACGCACGTGTTTGGACACCACAGACTGGGACCTGTTCAGGGCTTCTTCAGACAGTCTAGACGAATACACAAACACTGTGACGTCATATATACATTTCTGTGAGGACAGCATCATCCCATCACGCTCCAGAGTCATTTTCAATATTGATAAACCCTGGTTCACATCCAAACTAAGATGGCTTCGTCAGCAGAAGGAGGCTGCTTTCAGAGAGGGGGACAGAGACAACTACAGACGTGAGAAGTATGGATTTAGCAGGGAGGTGTCGAAAGCTAAATCCAGGTACAATGCATGGCTGCAACAACAGTTCTCTGCAAACGACTCTGCCTCTGTCTGGAGGGGGCTGAAAGAAATAACTAACTACAAGCCCAGAGCACCTCATTCTACAGACAATCTCAAACTGGCAAACGATCTGAACGACTTCTATTCACGCTTTGAAGTCATGGACTCACATTCCTCCATCCTCCACACCAACCCCAGCCCAACTGGTTTAACCACTTGGGACTGCCCCCGACAACCCTCTGCTATCTCTGTACAAGAGGATGAAGTAAGGAGGCTTTTTAAAAGGCTGAATACACATAAGGCTGCAGGCCCAGACCTTGTGTCACCCTCCACGCTGAGACATTGTGCTGGAGAGTTGGCTCCGGTCTTCACAGGGATCTTCAACTCTTCTCTGGAGTCATGCCACGTCCCAGCCTGTTTCAAGTCCTCCATCATCGTCCCTGTCCCCAAGAAGCCACGTGTCACAGGACCAAATGACTACAGACCTGTAGCTCTCACGTCTGTAGTCATGAAAACCTTTGAACGCTTGGTTTCATCTCACCTCAAGTCCATCACCAACCCCCTCCTGGACCCCCTGCAGTTTGCCTACAGGGCCAACAGGTCTGTAGATGACGCAATAAACCTGGCTCTTCACTTCATCCTGCAGCACCTGGACTCCCCAGGAACCTACGCCAGGATCCTGTTCGTGGACTTCAGCTCCGCATTTAACACCATCCTCCCTGCTCTGCTCCAAGACAAGCTCTCCCTGCTCCATGTACCTGACTCCACCTGCAGGTGGATCACAGACTTCCTGACAGACAGTCAGTGCGTGCGGCTGGGGAGAGCTGTCTCGGACACTCGGACTATAAGCACAGGATCTCCACAGGGCTGTGTGCTTTCCCCCCTACTTTTCTCCCTGTACACCAACTGCTGCACCTCCAGCCATGACTCTGTGAAACTTATTAAGTTTGCAGATGACACCACCCTCATCGGGCTCATCTCGGACGGTGATGAGTCTGCATACAGGAGGGAGGTGGACCGGCTGATGACCTGGTGCAGCAGCAACAACTTGGAACTCAATGCCCAGAAGACAGTGGAGATGATTGTGGATTTTAGGAAAGCCACAGCCCCTCTGCCCCCCCTCACCTGTAATGATACCCCCATCACCACTGCAAACTCTTTTTCGGTTCCTCGGCACCACCATCACCCAGGACCTCAAGTGGGAGCCGACCATCAGCTCCCTCATCAAGAAGGCCCAGCAGAGACTGTACTTCCTACGACAGCTGAAGAAGGCCAAGCTGATGGTGCAGTTCTACACGGCCATCATCGAGTCCATCCTCAGCTCCTCCATCACGGTGTGGTATGCCGGGGCCACTGCCAGGGACAGACTCAGACTGCAGCGCGTTGTGCGCTCAGCTGAGAAGGTGATCGGCTGCAGCCTTCCATCCCTCCACGACCTGTACGTCTCCAGGACTGTGAGGCAAGCAGGTCGGATCACAGCTGACTCTGCTCATCCTGCACACGGTCTGTTTGAACCACTCCCCTCAGGCAGGAGGCTTCGGTCCATTCGGACCAGAACCTCCTACCATAAGAACAGTTTCTTCCCCTCTGCTGTTGGACTCCTGAACACTCATAATGCTACCTCATAATTTCTGCTTTGGTCACATTACATCTGTATTATAATTGAATACTCCATCTGTACTGTTTTCTAAGCTTTTTTATTGTTTTCTATTGTATGGGTGTACATATGGTTATGTTATGTTTTTAATTTTACTTTATTTGTGGGTGTACACAGGTCTTATGTCTTATGTAATGTTCTCATTTTTACTTAATTTTTACTTTATTTTTACTTTATTTTACTTTATTACTATTCGCACCTTATGTCGAAGCAAATTCCTAGTTTGTGAACCTCGTTCATTGACATGGCAATAATAAACTGATTCTGATTCTGATTCTGATCTTGATCTAATGGCTCGAATGGAGCTTGGATCAGGGCCCGCAGGACCAGCGTTAAATCCCACTGTGGTGGAGAAAGTGTGCGTGATACAGGCCTGCGTCTCTGTGCACCTTTTAAAAAACGCTTCATCAGCAGGTGATTAAAAGCTGTTCTGTCCCTGAAATCTTTGTGACAGGAAGAGATGGCTGCAGCGTTCGTTTTAATCATGCTGAACATCAGATTTCTGTCCATCAGCTGCTGCAGAATGGACAGCACGCCACCTAGTGGACATGAAGTGGCCTCTACACCTTTCTCCGTACACCAGCGCTGAAAAGCTGTCCACTTTGATGTGTACAGCGCTGTGGTGGAGGTAGCACGTGAATCCTGGATAGTGCGCACTACATCTTGGGAGAGACCCATCCTCTCCAAACGGATCAGTTCAGCGGCCAGACTCAAAGATGCTGGCTTATTTCTGGGTAACTCCTGATCGCTCCTCTTGCCTGGAGGAGAGCGTCCTCCCTCCCGATAACAGGCGCCGTAGAATTGGGAACCATGGGGCGTTCACACGCTCGGGAGCCAGGAGAGCTGTCAGTCCCTCCTCCTGAACTCTGTTCAGAAACCGTAATATCAGAGGGAGTGGGGGAAATGCGTAAAGAAACATTTTGGGCCATGGGCTGTGAGCAAACGCATCCACCCCTAGCGGTGGTTCGTCCCGCGGGCTCAGTGAGAACCATAGTTGGCAATGAGCATTCTCTCCTTTTGCAAACAGGTCCACGGCCGCTCTAATAATAATAATAATAATAATGAATTTATTTTGTAACACACTTTTCATTAACAAAGATCTCAAAGTGATACAGAGTGCAACTAAAATCAATGATAAAATCAACTAAAATCTGTGATAAATATCAGCTAAAATCAAAGATAAAATCAACTAAAGTCTGTGATAAAATCAACTACAATCAATGATAAAATCAACTAAAATCTGTGATAAATATCAGCTAAAATCAAAGATAAAATCAACTAAAGTCCGTGATAAAATCAACTACAATCAACGATAAAATCAACTAAAATCAATGATACAGTCATGTGGAGGCAGAATCGGCTTGCTTAAGAAGATTAGTCTTTAAGCCTTTTTTAAAGTCAGTCAATGATTGTGGAGCTCTGATATTCAGGGAGGGAGTTCCAGAGGCAGGGGGCAGCCACACAGAATTCCCGATCTCCCATGGTCCTTAATTTAGTTTGTGGAAGGTGGAGGAGATGACTGTTCTGTGATCGTAGGGACCGGGTGGATGAATATGGAGCAAGAAGGTCCTTCAGATAATCTGGTGAATTCCTGTATAAACACTGATGGCAAATGAGAGCAATTTTGTATTGAATTCTGTAGGTGACAGGAAGCCAATGGAGATTATGGAGAATGTGTGTAATATGTTCAAATTTACGAGCTCTCAATAAAATCCTGGCTGCACTGTTTTTGAATATATTGAAGCTTCTGAAGGTTTTTCCCGGGTATTCCAGTAAACAGGGAGTTGCAGTAGTGGAGCTCCGCCAAATTTCTGCCACGTCTGAGCCATCAGCTCGGGATAGAGGCTCCAGTCCACGTGACGCGGACCGCCCCTGGACATCACATCTGCCCCTCTGTTCAGAACACTGGGGATGTACACTTCTCTGATGGAGAGCAGATTTGGTATGCCCAACACAGCAGCAGACTCGCAATGTGTAACATTTGGGCTGAGTGCACACACCCCTGCCGGTTTATGTATGCTGCAGTCACTTGTTGACTGTGTGAATCAGAACATGTTGATTCCGCAGCACAGGAGCAAAATGTTGAATCACATTCAAAACAGGAAGTTTCAGCTGATGTTGGATAAACTCATGAATCGTAATTTCGGCATCCCCCTCTGCTCATTCTGGGATCCCAGAGAAGACAAGATTGTCCCGTATGTTCCGCGCCTGAATGTCCAAGATGGACTCCTTCATTTTCCTGTTCTCTCTGGTCAGCTGCGTCATCCCCTCAGTGAGTTGTTTGACATTTTCCCTCAGAGTTTGGTTCTCTGCAGCGAGCGACGCCACCTGAGCTTGGCTGAACTCAAGAGACTCCCTCAGTGCTTGGAACTCCTTGTAGAGAACCTCCACCAGGGCCAGCCAGGCATCAAAGCTGGTTAGCTTCTTGTCTATAGAGCCCAGGACATCAGTGAAACTTTTCTCTGGAGAGGTGGACGTGCTGGTTGAGCTCTGATCGCGTGCGTTTAGGAGATGGTGTGGCCGTGGATGCTGTGTTTTTTTGTGGTTTGCCTATCACGATGTTGTTAAAACACTCGTCCACATAACTCTCCAGACTGTCCAAGGTTTCCTCGTCCAGTTTGGTTTATTTTGTAGGGGAACACGACCTCAGAAACAGTTCACCACCTCAGAAAAAAACACCTCATCTCAGAAAACAGTTCATCTCAGCTTAAACAGAAAAAGAGTTCACCTCATCTCAAACAAACATAATTCATGTGTTTTTGTGTTTGAAACTGTTTAAAATAAGATGCATCGATTCCCTTAGGACTCAACAGACTTTGCCTTACAGGTGTTCAACTCAGTTCACAAACTTCTTAGTTGACACTAATGAAAGTGTAATAAAAAAAAACTGTCACTGTGTTAACTTCACTGCCAATATGAACTCATTTCCCATGAAACGGACGGATCGTTTAATGAGTTTTGGTTCAACTGACCTCGAAGTTGAAACATCTGCTGAGACTTCACCTTTATCAAAAAGGAGTTTTATTATTTGGATGGGTTCCCATGAAGATAACATTTTAAAGAACCCTTTGTTTAATGACATTTACTTTTCAGAAGATGGACAGCGACACCTTTTGGAGAAACATTGCCTGCTATTAACCCCAAAATGTAATTTTCTGTAAATCTTCATAACTGAATGTTTATTTATGAAAATGTATGTTTTAAGTAATCTCTCTTTAAGATAATCATTTGTCTTATTTGTCTCTTTTGAAAGAAAAACTTTTAAAGGCAGACAGAGAAAATGGACTTCAGATTTTATAAAACATGACAGGAGTTAGGACCATCCTTCTTCCGAGAGGTGGACTAAAGTCAATCTGAAACACACATACAGTTAAGTTTCACTTCTTCTTCAATCACTACTTCTTCTTCGTCTTCGACTACTTCTTCGCAAGCACATCTACTTCTCAACTTCTGCTACACGCTTCTGGAGCTCAGAACTGAAGAAATCCAGTTTTCTGCACTGAACGCAGAGGAGAGAAGCATCCTTTCTGCACAGAGACAGGACAAAAGATACAGAAGAAACGAACCAGAACCATCACATCGCAGAGTGGTAAATCCCAGCTGACTTCAGAGCCAGTGGCCGGACCTTCGTCCCTCCAACCGATCATAGGTGACTTTTGAGGAAAAAAATCAGCCTCTCAGTCACCGGAGCCTCTCAGGCCTTGCTGGTTTCATTTTAGGCAGCTGTGGAACATTCTGACATCTCCTAATGCATGCTCAATAATCCAGGTAGAAAATTCCAAAAAAGTTCAATCTGGTCCTCTGGACATTCAAAAAAACAAAAAACAAAACAAAGAAAAAAAAATATAGAAACATTTCGTCTCTCATCCAAGAGACTTCCTCAGTCTGAGGTGCTGTTTTCAGCTCAGTCTCTTAAATAAACTCAAACTAGTAAGAGAGTTTGAGAAAACAGCAAGGAAGAGGGCAGACTACAGGAACCACTTGTGATTCAACCTCAGATGTCGACAAAGTGGCATCATTCCCAAGAGCCTGGAGCTAAAATCGTTGGTCAACGAGCACCGGGCAAGCAAGATCCTTCAGAAGGCACAGACCCAGCTGCTGAATGAACGGGTGAGACAGACCAATTTTACTATTGAGGCCTTGAAGGCCAAAGAAGAGCACATTAAACAGAAACTAACTATGTGTCTAGATCAGACCACACTTCAGCAAGTGTTGGACTGTACGGATCAGGCACGCTTAGCACAGCATGTCAAGTTCAAGACTAGACAACAAAACAAGTTTAACTTACTAATAACTCATCAACACCATCACTATTCCAATAACAACACATTCAGTGTAGGACAACACTCCAGTAGTCAATTACATGCCAGGGAGACAGAAAAGTGGGTGAAGAATTTATCTGACAGACAGCTCACCCAGCCAGAGACAGAGATTCTTGCCAGGGGACTGAACTTTGCGGTTGCACCAAGTAGAATTCCTCTGGTGGAGATGATCACAGCTACTGAGTCAGCCATCCGCAACAACAAAATGAAAGAGGCTGAAGCAGAACAGCTCAGAATCAAAATTTCATCCTGCCTCAGCAATGCCAAACCACCACCTTCCAACATCAGTAGAGAGGAGAGGGACGCACTCACCACTCTTAGCAAGGACAAAAACATCATCATTCTCCCAGCAGACAAAGGAAGGTGCATAGTGATTTTGAACCAGAAAGACTATCATTAGAAAGTTATGACACTCCTTAGTGACTTAAACACTTATGAACCTCTGAAAAGAGATCCAGGAAGTGGTTACAAGAAGAAGTTAATAGATTGCCTGAAAAATTTGGAGCAGGACAAGGCTATTGACCGTTTTCTGTACCACAGACTGTACCCAGGGGAGGCCACACCTAGTCTGTATGGTTTACCTAAAATCCACAAACAAGGTGTACCTTTAAGTCCAATTGTTAGCATGATTAACTTGTGCCCCTTTTCCACTGTCACAGTGCGGATCAGATCAGTTCGGGTTCGTTCAGATCGGCTCTGGTCTGTTGTGTTTCAATTTGCACTTCTGGACCGGCTCTGTAGGCGGGGACTAGAATTCAACTCGTCTTACCACCTGGTGGCGGTAGTGCTCCCTTAAGCTACTTACTAGCCACCACTAAACACATTAGAAGAAGAACACCCTGAAGGTTTTGTCTCAAGGTGTTGTGGAAGAGATGTTATGTTCTAATGGAGTACCTCATGAACTGTAACTTTTAAACCTGATTCATAATCCTACCTTACTGCCTTCCTGCTGCTTTAAACCCATGTGTTTTTCATTTTAGTATAGATTTTTACAATAAAGATGTATTAAATCAATCAATCTTTATTCCAGACACAGAAAGGTCCATAGTTAAAAAAAAAAATAAAATAAAAAAATAAAATAAAATAAATAAATAAAGGTTAAAGATATAAAATAAAAACATGACATATTCACCGAGTCACAAATAAATGATGACGCCAGTGATTCCACAATTTTGAGTAAAGTCTCACTGTACTAAAAACAGGATTTACTAAAATTGCAATTATATTATTGCATGACACAGAGAATCTACACATGCATTTATACATAAGATTCCTGAGCACAGCTGCACAGGTAGGAACAGCATTGTGTACAAACATATGGCTAGCACTGCTCCATCTAGGCACTTTGAATAGTAGCCTCATGCCATCATTGTATGCTACATTGAGTTTATGCAGGCTACTTTTTTTGTATCTTCGCCAAAGATGGGCCGTGTAAAATGAAGTACAAAAAGCTTTAAAAAGAGCTATCTTCACAGAAGATGAACACATACCAAACTTTCTGATAAGAGTATTAGCTTGTGCATACATCATACGATACTGCCTACAGATGTCACGGTCATCAGACAGGTCATCAGTTATGTAGTGTCCCAAATATTTAATTTCATTACATGCATTGAGGACATTGCCAGATAAAAAGAAATCAGGGGTTATCAAATGCTTATCTGCCCTGCTTCTAACAATCATAACATTGCTTTTCTTAGCATTATATTTGATGTCGAAGTCATAGCCATATTGGGAACAGATCCTTAGTAGTTGTTGAAGGCCAGCACTATATGGGCATAGGATTACCAAATCATCTGCATACATGATGTGATTGATAATGCGGTCACCAACTACACAGCCTGTTTTACAACAAGTCAGACGCTTTGATAGTTCATCCATGTAGATGTTAAAGAGGTAAGGGGACAGTATACTTCCCTGCCTTACTCCATTACCAACATTAAATGAATCTGACAAGGTGTTACCCCATTTAACATACATCGATTGATGACCATACCAATATACAAGAATTCTAATGAGATATTTGGGTACACATCTGCTTTCTAACTTGCAGAACAGTTTTTGGTGATTCACACGATCAAATGCTTTAGAAGCATCAATAAAACACATAAATACTGTAGTGTTGTGCAAATTATACAAGTCTAAAATTTCCTGTAAAGCAAAAATACACATGTCTGTGCCATGTTTAGGTTTAAAACCAAACTGATTGTCGGAGGTCAAGATAAACTCTTCCAGCCTATTTAAAAGGATTCTTTCTAAAACTTTCGACAAAATACTAGCTAAAGCTATGGGTCGGTAATTCTCCAAAGAGCTGATCTTACCTGCTTTGTCTTTAATAATGGGTACCAGAATGACAGATAACATTGAATTAGGTAACAGACCATGTACTAGACAGCCAGTGAAACATATAGAGAGTAATGCACAGAGTTTCTTACTTGCATTTTTCAAATGCTCAGTGGAAACGTTATCCATCCCACATGCCTTATTGTCTTTCAGTGTCATAATTGCATGATGTATTTCTTGTGGGGATACGTTCGCATTCTCATTACTATGAATGCCTCTCATGACAAAAGTGTCACTTTTGACACAATTAAACAGCGCACTGTAGTGCTCCTGCCATAACTGAGTGATTTCTTTTACACCACTAACACCATCAATAGTAGTTGGTAGTGATGTTTTGCAGTTATTTACTTTTTTTATTTCATTCCAAAAATCCTTAACATTATTATTTCCCAACTTTTTGGCAAGAGAGTCAGACCTCATAGTATTTTCATTTCTCCTTATAAATCTTAAAACATATTTAAAATGAGCATTTGTTTGTTTTTTGTATTCAAACAAGGGGCCATGTCTCTGTTTACCTGAGTCAACCCATGCTTTATGAGCCCTTCTGGCCTCTGCATGATGCTCTCTGACATAGTCGTTCCAGCCTGGTTTGGTGCTATGTGACCTATTTTCCTGCAGTGGCTTGCTTGAGGTAAGGAGGGACTTCACAATGTTCTCATATAAGGTACATAACTCAATACCATGTTGGGGGTCTTTACAGTTCATATCACAGCATGAGATTGCTCCCTTTGGTAAGTGCATATTGCTAAACATGTTGTTCGTATGGTAATAATAATCTGATAGATCTGTTTCACTCAAGTTATCCCATGCTATTTTTCCAATACTTATATTATAGTCTGCAGGCAAAACAGAAGGTATGCAGTTCATATTTACACACAAGGAAAATGGTATATGATCACTGGTGGCAAATTCATAGTTGACACGAACGGCCTGGATGGAATCATGAGCATCTGCTGTACTGATACAATGATCCAACCATGAGGTTGTATGCCATAAAAATATTGTCACTTTTATTATTTACAGATATGCACAAGGTTCTGTCACGATCCTCAGTGTTGGAACCCAAATGCAGAGAGGCGAGCGAGGCAGGAGTTCAAAAACAAAAACAATTTATTTCAATAACAAAACAAAAAGCTGTCGGTGCAGCAAAACTTACTTGGGCAACAGGATCAGGAACAAGGCAGAGCAGATGATCAGGTGGACAAGAAACAGACAAGATAGAAGAGGACTGAGATGTCTGTAAACACAGAACAATCACCGGACAAAAAGTGAAGGAGAGACAGGCTTTTTATGAGACAGAGGGAGAGTGAGTAACGAGAGCACCTGGGCAGGTGGCTGATGAGGGACAGGTGTGAATGATAAAGATTGAGTGGAGAGGCAGACTGAGGAGTGAGTGGAGAATAACAGAATCAGATAAACAGAAAATCACACACAGAGCAGAACAACAAAAATATAAAGAGCAGACAGAGACAGAACCTAGAAATGGAAGGAAATGATTTAGTTTGTGGGATGATTGTTTGAAGATATAAATGTTGGTTCCTGGTTGCAGCTTGAAGGAGAAAGCAGAGGCTTAGGCAGATGGGGGGGGCAGCGGGGGCCGCTGACCGTGACAGGTTCATGTTAAAATTACAAAACATCCCACTGTGCTGTAATCTTTGAAACTGCTTTTACAATAAGACTTGAAAACAATTAGATTAAAATTTGTCCTTGAATTTTAAAGATGTGTCTTTCATTAAATTTAAAAACATAAATGTATTACTATTTAATATAAAAAAAGTTAAGTCTGGTCCTCTGGACATTCAAAAACAAAACAAACAAAAAACATTTAGTTTATTTATTATAAACTGTATTCAAAAAAAGTTCAATCTGGTCCTCTGGACATTCAAAAAAAAAACAAAAACAAAACAAAGCAAAAAAAATTCTAGAAACGTTTCGTCTCTCATCCAAGAGACTTCTTCAGTCTGAGGTGCTGTTTTCAGCTCAGTCTCTTAAATAGCACCTTCTCAGAGTGGATCAACCAGTTTGTTGCTGACAACCAGAACCAGCTGATCACATGCTCAAGAAGGACCATCAGCCTAACAATGGATCATTAGCACCTGATGGCTGTTTACTGTTCACAGAGGGCTGAGTGATACTAGCAATCACAGCATTGTAAGAGGGGGACAGTTGAACCAGGAGGCTCCACCCCTGTTTAATGATGGACGGTTTCTTTTCACAAAGATGGCCTCCTTTACTCCTCTCTCAAACCATCGTTCCTCTCTGTCCAGGATGTGAACATCTTCATCCTTGAAAGAGGATGGTCCAGAGGACCAGATTGAACTTTTTTTGGATTTTTCTACCTGGATTATTGAGCATGCATCAAGATATAAACTGTATTGTTTGTTTTGTGAATGTCCAGAGGACCAGACTTAACTTTTTAGATTTTTCTACCTGGATTATTGAGCAGCATCAGGATATTAATTAATAAATAGTCAGTTGGTCTGTGAACACCATGGGGTCCTAGAAGAGCTGAAGAGGTGGCTGTTGATGTCTGTGCCTCCCTGGTGAAGATGCTGCTCCCACAACCCTGAAGCAGAAGATGATGGATGGATGGATGGATGGATGATGGATGGATGGATGGATGATGGATGGATGGCAAAGGAGGAGACCATCAAACACAGCAGGAGTGCTCAGTTCAGGTGAACTCCTGCCTGTTTGCTTCAGATCAGCTGTTCAAATCTCTGCAGGTTCAAATAAAAGGTGCACCAGGACTTTCAGCTGAATCTCTCGGGCTACAGTTGTACGGCCTATAACTGATAAATAACTGATAATTGATAACTGTCTTTTCTGAATTTTTGACTGTTTTTGTGTCACTTCATCCTAGAACCAAAACATTTATAACATAACAGTTGAGCAGATTCTAGTAATCTTTTATTAGGATTCATTAAAGATCAAATGCAATGAAAAAATTTTTCTCAACTTCCAGTATGAATTTAAACAAACACTATCTGCTCTTAACATTGTAAAATTTGTTTAGGAAATTTAATGTTCAAGGACACCACTTAAGAAAAAAAATGTTTAATAGGAAAACAACAAAGTCCATGCTCTAATCCAGGTACACAATCCAACATCTTTCAGTCAGGTCATGTGGAACTGGTTTGTTTCACTTTGGAGTAAGCTATTGGAGGAAGAATCAGTTTTGTTGTGTTTCCTTGACTGATGAAGCCTTCTGGATCGAAGGCGAAACGTTTCAGCACAAAAAAAAAAAGAAAGTGTCCAGATGACCTGACTGAAAAATGTTGAATTTATTAGGAAAAGTAAGAAGTGAAAAATGTAGAAAAATAAAAACTACTGCGTCCAACTAATGATTGTGTATCTGTGTGTCCCTTGTCTCACGGGCTTCATCCAGAAGAAGACACAAGTGTTGTTCCTGCTGTGTCCGCTTCAGTTCTTCATGTTCATTCAGTGATGAAATAAGACTTTTCTTTACTGGACTCTTTTCTCTTTCTCTTCACTAGAAAGAAGAAACAGGTGGTTAATTCAAGCTACATACTGTTTTTGAATAAATGCATGAAACAAAGAAAGGTGCTGCTAACAGCTATAATAGATATATTAATAATAATAAACTGATCAAATAAGAAAATGAAAAATAAATTGATTTAAAAATAATGAAAATACTATAATAATAACAGTGGATATATGAATCAGAAAGTACTATACAGATGCAGATATTCTTTATTGTCATTCGCACCTCATGTGGTCCATGTGGTGGATCAAAATTATGTACACATGGTCCCAGTTACATCCAACAATAAAATATAAAATAAAAACAGTAATAAGATCTAAGATATGAACTAAGAAAAACATCAACTAAAAATATGATAAGCTCTAATAGCATAAAAACATTAAACACAATACGCAGAACAGCAGCACGGACATGAGTCTGTGTGAACAGACGAGCACGCATGAACACAGCAACATGAAACAGATCAGCAGCAACATTAAACTGATCAGCAGCAGCATGAAACGATCAGCAGCAACATTAAACAGATCAGCAGCAACATGAAACAGATCAGCAGCAACATGAAACTGATAAGCAGCAACATGAAACGGATCAGCAGCAACATGAAGCAGATCAGCAGCAACATGAAACTGATCCAGCAGCAACATGAAACTGATCCAGCAGCAACATGAAACGGATCAGCAGCAACATGAAACTGATCAGCAGCAACATGATTATCCTTTTTAGATATTCATGAGGCTGCACAAACTCAAGTTCATGTTGCTGTTTGACGTATTGTTTTGATTGTTTACTGCAATTAGTGCTTAGTGTTTTATTAATAGATGTTTTTTAGTTGATATTTTTCTTAATTCATATCTTAGATCTTATTACTGTTTTTCTTTTACATTTTGTTGTCTGTAACTGGGACCCTGTGTACAAAGTACATAATTTCATCCCAATTCAGTATTTAACATTTTATTTTTTTACTTTAAAAATAAAATAAATCAAGTCCTTATCGGCACAAATAAAGTGATGTGGAACATGTTGCATCTGTTCTTACCGAGCACAGAAGCTGCAGCGTTGTGCTGCTCTGTGAGGTGCAGCTGGGCTGTGATGGAGCTCTGTCAGGTGTAGACTCCTCTGATGGAGCTCTGTCAGGTGTAGACTCCTCTGATGGAGCTCTGTCAGGTGTAGACTCCTCTGATGGAGCAGGAGCCGGGAGGCTTGGAGGGTTTAATGTGGAGTTTAGAGATGAACCGTCACGCATTGAAATACGTTCTGGATAAAATACTGTGAGAAACGGGACCGGAGGACAGTTAACGTTTATGCAAATTAGCTTAGCATCGTAGCACCAATGTTGTCTATTATGGCGTCAGCCTCTTTTGTTAGTTAAAAATATGTTCAGAACCGATGGGATGAGTCACTTAAAATATGTTTAAAGTTAGAAAACACTCACCATCTTCTATAAATGATTCAAGTAGAGCAGTAGTCGTGTCCAAACCACCCTCCAATCCTCCATCTAGCTCGCTTTGACTTTTTTCTTCTGCCACCAAGCACAACAACACCTGCACTTCTGCATTTGACCACAGCTTTGATATTATTGTTTTTGTATAGCTTCAAAATACTAAAAGATACGCTCCTCGTGTTATTGCTAATGGCAGGTGGTAGAGATAAATGGTGGATCAGGTTGTTTGGAAAGACTCCACAGACTCCTCCCCCCGACCAATCAGTGACCGACAGTGTTTCTGACGTCACGGCGCGGCTCGCTTGGACCCCTTGAGAAGCCGGGCCAGAATTTAGCGAGGCGAGCCGGTCACAGGAACAGTGGAAAGACCTCAAACGCGCGTGAAGTCGGAAATATCCGACCCGCGCCGTGACAGTGGAAAAGGGGCATTGGTCACTTACAATGTTTCCAAATATCTGGCGTCTGTACTCATCCCTTTAGTTGGCAGCTCAGAACACCACATACAGAACACCATGGACTTTGTAGATAAGGTGAGGGATGGCATTATGGAGACTAATGAAACAATGGTCTCTTTTGATGTCACATCACTCTTTACGTGCATTCCTGTTGATGATGCAGTAGAGGTGGTCAGTTTAAGATTAAAATCAGACACCACTCTGAGCAGCAGGACCACACTTTCCACAGAACAACTGGGTCAACTCTTGAAACTGTGCCTGCAGTCAACCTACTTCACATATGGGGAGCAATATTATAGGCAGAAACATGGGTGTGCTATGGGGTCTCCAGTTTCTCCTATTGTTGCCAACCTGTACATGGAGGAGGTAGAAAAGAGAGCCTTGACGTCCTTTTCAGGGACACCACCAAGTCATTGGTTCAGGTATGTTGACGACACCTGGGTTAAAATCAAATCTCAGGAAGTCCAACATTTTACTGACCACATCAACTCTGTGGATAAATACATCAAGTTCACACGAGAAGATGTAAAAAATGGCAGGTTGTCTTTCTTGGACTGTGAGGTCTCAGTCTCTGATAGAGGACATTTGCAAACCGAGGTGTACCACAAACCCACCCACACAGACCAGTATTTGCAGTTTGACTCCCATCACCCTTTGGAGCACAAGTTAGGAGTCATCAGGACTCTGTACCACAGAGCAGACAGCATCCCCACTAACTCAGGAGCCAGGCAGAAGGAGAAATCCCACACAAAACAGGCTCTAGAGCAATGTGGATATCCTAACTGGGCCTTCCTGAAAGCAGAGAAGAAACCCAAACAGGACTCCAGTCAGCCATCAGGTGAAAAGGAGGAACCCAGACCCAGACCAGTGGTCATTCCATATGTTGAGGTAGTATCAGAGAAACTGAGACATTTATTTTTTAAACATAATGTCCAAGTGGCTTTTCAATCCCAAAATACATTAAAGACTGGTTCATCCCAAAGATCCAGTCCCCCGGCACAAACAGAGTAATATTGTGTATGCTGTTCAGTGTCAGGAGGGTGATCAGTCTTACATCGGGGAAATTAAACAACCACTGGCCAAAAGGATGACCCAGCACAGAAGATCAACATCATCAGGCCAGGACTCTGCAGTCTACACTCATCTCCAGGCCAGCGGTCACTCTTTCAGGGATGAAGATGTTCACATCCTGGACAGAGAGGAACGATGGTTTGAGAGAGGAGTAAAGGAGGCCATCTTTGTGAAAAGAAATCGTCCATCATTAAACAGGGGTGGAGGCCTCCGGGTTCAACTGTCCCCCTCTTACAATGCTGTGATTGCTAGTATCACTCAGCCCTCTGTGAACAGTAAACAGCCATCAGGTGCTAATGATCCATTGTTAGGCTGATGGTCCTTCTTGAGCATGTGAGCAGCTGGTTTTGGTTGTCAGCAGCAAAACTGGTTGATCCACTCTGAGAAGGTGCTATTTAAGAGACTGAGCTGAATACAGCACCTCAGACTGAGGAAGTCTCTCGGATGAGAGACGAAACGTTTCTACATTTTTTTTGCTTTGTTTTGTTTTTTGTTTTTTTGAATGTCCAGAGGACCAGATTGAACTTTTTTGGATTCTGACATCTCGTTCTGGTGAGAGAGACTCTTCAATGCACTTTCTGGTGATCATACATCACAATAATCTTATCAGACAAACTACAGCTCACTTTAGACACAATTTTAACTACTGCACAAACAGAACCAGTCCAAAATGTTCCTTTTTTAAGTTTACTGATTTGATTAATCAAGTAGACCTTTGATACAAAGCTATTTGGTATTCATTTGTTTGTTATGCATAATTTTCATACCATATATCATAGATTATTATTTTTGTAATAAAATACATAAAATCAACTAAATTTGTGATTATTTTGGCATATCTGTGTGTATTAACCGACTTGATTCCCTTTAAACACGAGAAAATAATTCACGTTTCAGTTTACATTTAATTTGGGGTTAGAGACTGATTTTTCCTCTAAACAGAGGTGGTGCCCCCACACAACGAGGTTATTTGCATAATAAATGCATATCTTGTGAGCTTAACTCATAACTGATAATTTACAATATATATCCAGCCCCATATCCTTCTACAATTGAAACAATATACAGACGTTTGTATTAACAATATTTTTTATGCTTGATTGTAATATATTGGCTTGTTTTACCTGAGTCTAATCGTTTTTGTTTAGCAGTATCCTGCCATGTTTCTCACGTAACACAGCTCTCACATGATCTCAGCAGCTCATCACCTGGTGCACCCTGATTGACCATTGACCATTTTCCAGAGTCAGAGATTCTTTATTGTCGATCCACCACATGTGGTGGATTGAAATTATGTACACGGCCCCAGTTACATCCAACAATAAAATGTAAAAGAAAAACAATGATAACATCTAAGATATGAACTAAGAAAAACAACAACTAAAAATATGCTACACACTAATAGCTTAAAAACATTACGTGCAACAGCAGCACGAGCATGAGCATGTGCATGAGTGTGTGAGCAAATGAGCACGCATGAACACATCAACATGAAACAGATCAGCAGCACCATGAAACAGATCAGCAGCACCATGAAACAGATCAGCAGCACTATGAAACAGATCATCAGCAACATTAAATAGATCATCAGCAACATGAAACAAATCAGCAGCAACATGTTATTTTTCACAGTAATTATCCTGGTTAGAGATTCATGAGTCTTAACAGCCTCAGGGTAGAAGCTGTTCCTCAGTCTAGTGGTTCTACACTTAATGCTCCTCAACCTCCTGCCTGAGGGGAGCGGGGCAAATCTATATTCTCAATTCTTATTCATTTGTTTGACTTGCTGGTGATTCAGTTGATAATGAGATTTGAGAATGTCTTCTACTGGAGGATAAACTGACCACACTTTTCACTCTGCTGCTGTCTTTACTTACTCTGCTCAACCTGTTTTGTATTTGTAATTATTTTTGCTATCCTCAACATGTGTTTTTGTTTTTCAGATACACCTGGACCTATACCTGGACCTACCATTCTGTGTTCGTCTGTCTCTCCTTCCTGTCCTCTCAACCAGCCGGTCAAAGCAGATGGCCGCTTGTCCTGAGCTGGTTCTGCTGGAGGTTTCTTCCTGTTAAAAGGGAGTTTTTCTTTCCACTGTTGCCACTGTGCTTGCTCAGGATGGGAGACTGCAACGAAGACAAGATTCAACTTGTCTGCTGGATTCCTTAGATAAGAGAACTCTACTAATTGGCTTTTATGTGAATGTTCCTGTAAAGTCCCTGAGACAACTTTGTTTTGATTTGGTGCTATATCAATAAACTGAATTGAATTGGTGGACATAAACACATACATCTGTTTATTTTTTATTCCTGCAACAGAGATCCAACCAGATGTTACAGCTTCTTCACTTTATTGATCCTCAAAGTTAATTTACAGTTTCACATATGAACCGTGAACATCAGGGCTAGGTTGGATTAGACCCCCAACCTTGGACCATTCAGAAGTCACACCAAGGCAGCCAGAAGGAGTCTAAATCCTGGCTTGAGGTGTTTTGTGAAAAAGACTTATGGCTAATCTGAATGCAGCCATGCTGTCTTATTAAAAAGATCCATATTCTGAAGTTTCATTGTATTTGTCCCTTGTCTTTGAGCGAAAAGCAGGAATTGGAAATACCTCTTAGTAATTTTAATTTTTTTTTTCAAGAACTTCTACATCACCATCACTCTTTACAATTCATGATGTTCTGTAGTTAATTTTAAGCACAAATGACAGTAGCAACTAACATGTCAAGTGAGTTTTCATAAAATCACTTAAGATCACACATAACATTATTTTTAAAGTTTCACTAAAACAGTTACTATTTGTCATTTTGTGTCTAAATCACAGGCATGAAAGCTGGTGGGTGATATGCATTCTTTCAAAGCATGCTTGACCTTTTATTTTTAGTCTGTTTTGTCACTTCATGAGGTCAGAGCAGGTCATGGAGGAAATATGTCCGGTAGCTTTTTTTATTTGCTGCTGGGTATAAAAATAAAGCTAACAAAGCCTCCTGTGCTGTGTTCTGTCTGTCCAGATTTTACATGAAATGAAACCATGGACGACTCTGCACCAGCTGTTTCTGACCCTCTTGGCCTTGCCCAGCTCTCTACAACGGACACAAGTGTTTGATAAAGTGAGTAATAGAAGTTATATCTGTATATACTAAAATAAACCACTACCATATTTGCAGGTGTTTGTCACACCTTTTTCATAAATTTGCAAGTCATGCGACTTATACACTGAAGCGACTAATATATGTCCCCCCCCCCCCAATATTTACTGTATAACCCAGTTTTTGACTGAGATCAGACAATTTCATACATTCTGACATGAAAAAAATTAAACATTACCATTTGCAGCCACTAGAGGGCCCTCAAGCATTATGGCAAGCCAAGTGTCTCATTAATATGTAAAATTGGCTATTAATGAGACACTTGTCTTGCCATAGAAAGCCATCTTTGTCTTGCTCTGGAACTCCTGGAGCCAGCGTCAAATCAGCTGCATTTCGCCTTGACGGCGTGGCGAAATGCAGCTGATTTAAACATTAAAGTGCATTTGTTAAAGAAAAGTTCAACTGAGACACACTTTTGCTATGATGTCGAACAAACAAATAATAGTTTTTAGGCGGTTATCTTGTTAATTTTGAAGAAATGCACAGCGCGTCCTCGGCTTTTGAAATGTGGCAGATTTGACCATTAAAGTGCATTTATTAAGGAAAAGTTCAACTGAGACACACCTTTGCTATAATTTCGTTTTGATCTTGTTAAATTCTTGTTAAAATCTTCCCTTGTGTGCTCCTGCGGCTGCCATTTTGGCAGCCAATCAATTTTTAGAACAGCACCGGCCCACATTTCCGGGGGTCAGCGGTGACGCATAACAAACGTGATGCTTCAGCAGTGATCTAGCTGATGATGATCTAGCGAGAAGGTTTGGCTCCACCATGGCTCGCCGTCCTGATCCCATCTGGCCTCGTTTCCCAGTAGTGACGTCCTACTGGAACGAGGCTGCAGCCAGACCTGGTAATTTGAGAGCGCCCGTCTCCACATTCGCTCCCATCACCAGAGTGGAGGGGTTTACCGAGCAGAACTTTCCTTCGGTACACCCCCACCCCCCCCCGGAGCTGAGCTTGGCGGAAGCTTTCGGAGCGAAGTTGTCCAGATTGGACCAGCGTCCTGTTCCTCCGGGGAAGCATGACCAGATGGTGACGTTGCTCTCCAATCGAGCTCATCAGTGTGCATTCCAGGCGGCTGCAGCAAACAATAACGTGGCGCTGTTGGTGTACAGCGTTTCAAAGAGGCTGGAGGACACAGACCTGCCTGAGGAGACAAAGAGCTCCCTCTGCAAGGCGTCTGACGTCATCCTCAACCTGTGCGCCTCCTCTGCTGTCTGCCTGTCTCGCATCGCAGCCTGGATGACGATGATCCAGAGGTCCACCTGGCTCCCTCACTCCCCCTCCCTGCCGGAGAAACTGCAGAAGGACCTGATGGAAGGTCCCATCACGACGGACATGCTGTTCGGGACCAATTTCAAGGCCATGCTGGAAAAGTCAAATAAGTCGGAGGAGGTGTCAGAGACTGTGCGCCATCTGATCAAGCCGCAAGCCTCATCCCGCCCCCCGGTCTGCTGGAAGGATCGTCGTGGCCAAAGGCAGCAACAGAGACGTTCCACAGCTGCAGCAGCATCCTCCCGCTCTGCTCCGCCGCCAGCCCCTCTCGTCAGAGAACAGCCCTTCTCTTCCTGGCAACCAGCAGTGCAGTGTTTCCCCAGAGACTGCCAACAGGCGTCTCCCTGGGACGACAAACCACAGGTCTCAAGGGGGAGAACATTCAAGAAATGACTCCTTGCAGGGGATGTATGTGTGCAAAATGATGACATGAGTTTTGAAATAAAACACGAACATCATTCAAAGATTAAAGTGTCTGATTTTAGCCTGTCTGTTAGTTCGAATGATCTCACAGTGGCTTCTCCTCACACATCCTCCACACAAAACAAGCCGGTGTCCTCAAAACAGGTTTTTAAACAATCACCGCAGTTCAAAGGAACACACAAAACGCTCATGTGACACAGCAGCCAAAAGTGAATGTTTTCAGCAGACCAAGTCCAGTGGGAAACCTCGCTTTCAGCCTGGGCTGCGCGCTGCCTCCTCTCACCGCAGCGGTGTCAAATGCGTGCTCCCGCGGCACCGGCAGTTTTCACCCAAGCAGCTTTGCGTTGATGAGGGCGTGCACAACTCTCCTCAGCGTACGCCGGCTCACATCAGCGTGAATGTGAGCCCGCAGTCTGAGCGCGGCACAGAAGTGCGCTCAGCCCTTTAGAGAAAACCTCCCCTTGGGTCATGCGGAGCACACCTCCTCAACACATGACGGCGGTGGAGGCTGTAACCTGGCTGACGTCCATAAGAAACATGACACATCACAAAAACACCTGCCCACTCCCTGAGCGTTACGCTGAGTGGCATTGGACGTGCTCTCTAGACAGATGGATGAGCCGTCTTATTAGCAGGGGTTACATGCTGCAGTTCGCAGCTCAAGTACAGTACAACAGTCTGCCATTCGGTTATTCCCTCGCGCCTCGTACGTTCTCAAAGTGTGTGGAGATGGCTCTGCAACCGTTACACAGAGCAGGGATGAGAATTTTGTTTTACCTGAACGATCTGTTGCTGCTGACCCGTTCCAGACAGGAGGCAGCAGCGCAGACCCAGGTGCTGACGTCACACCTGTTTAAATCTGGGCTTCGCCATAAATTGGGAAAAAAACTTGATTCTCCCAGCCCAGACGATTGTTTATCTGGGAGTGGAGCTAAACTCGATCACCATGAGGGCTCGTTTATCACAGACGAGAATCGAAACTCTAAAAGACCAGCTCCGCCACGTAAGGCCTGGCAGAGTGGTAACAGCCATTTCCGTCATGAAGCTATTAGGAATGATGTCGTCAGCTCACACGGTGGTTCCGTTGGGCTTACTCCACATGCGACGCCTTCAGAGATGGTTCGCTCGTCTGCGTGTGGATCCGGTGAAGCAGAAGAGACGGACGATTGCTGTGCCTCCCTCCGTGAGAACAGACCTCCGACACTGGGGAACCCCCTTGTTCTGTCGGAGGGAGTCCCCGTCAGCAGACCTACGTCACACGTCTCAGTGTTCACAGACGCGTCCCTGTCAGGTTGGGGGGGAACATGCATATTCCGAGCTGTAGGGGCGCTGTGGCCACCTCACACAACAGCTCATATAAATGTTCTGGAATGTCGCACAGTTTTGATTGTGATTCAACACTTTGCCTCTGTGCTACAGAATCAACATGTTTTGATTCACACAGACAACGAGGTTACTGCAGCATACATAAACCAGCAGGGGTGTGTGCGCTCAGCCCAAATGTTACACATTGCGAGACGGTTGCTGTGTTGGGCACACCAAAATCGGCACTCCATCAGAGCAGTGTACATCCCCGTTGTTCTGAACAGAGGGGCGGATGTGATGTCCAGGGACGGTCCGCTTCACGGGGACTGGAGCCTCCATCCCGAGCTGATGGCTCAGTCGTGGCCGAAATTTGGCAAAGTGGCTGTGGACCTATTTGCAAAAGGAGAGAATGCTCATTGCCAACTATGGTTCTCACTGAGCCCGCGGGACGAACCACCGCTAGGGGTGGATGCGTTTGCTCACAGCCCATGGCCCAAAATGTTTCTTTACGCATTTCCCCCACTCCCTCTGATATTACGGTTTCTGAACAGAGTTCAGGAGGAGGGACTGACAGCTCTCCTGGCTCCCAAGCGTGTGAACGCCCCATGGTTCCCAATTCTACGGCGCCTGTTATCGGGGCGCCTGTGGAAACTGCCGTGGAGGGAGGACGCTCTCCTCCAGGCAAGAGGAGCGATCAGGAGTTACCCAGAAATAGGCCAGCATCTTTGAGTCTGGCCGCTGAACTGATCCGTTTGGAGAGGATGGGTCTCTCCCAAGATGTAGTGCGCACTATCCAGGATTCACGTGCTACCTCCACCACAGCGCTGTACACATCAAAGTGGACAGCTTTTCAGCGCTGGTGTACGGAGAAAGGTGTAGAGGCCACTTCATGTCCACTAGGTGGCGTGCTGTCCTTTCTGCAGCAGCTGATGGACAGAAATCTGATGTTCAGCATGATTAAAACGTACGCTGCAGCCATCTCTTCCTGTCACAAAGGTTTCAGGAACAGAACAACTTTTAATCACCTGCTGATGAAGCGTTTTTTAAAAGATGTACAGAGACGCAGGCCTGTATCACGCCCACTTGCTCCACAGTGGGATTTAACGCTGATCCTGCGGGCTCTGATCAAAGCTCAATTTGAACCACTGAATCAGGTTCCGATTAAATTCTTGTCTCTTAAAACAACCCTGCTCTTGGCTTTAACATCCGCTAAGAGGCTGAGTGATTTGTCTGACCTCTCTGTAGCTCCGTCATGTCTCAGAATTCAGGCTGACGGCAGCTCAGCTGATCTGAGGCCTAACCCAGCGTTTATGCCTAAAAACATCACAAGCTTAATTAAATCAAGAGCGATATCATTGGAGGGATTTTTCCCTCTTCCCCACAAATCAGAAGAAGAACCATCTTTCCATCTTCTCTGCCCTGTGCGTGCGTTGACGTGTTACGTAACACGCATGGCGGTACTGCATCAGACTCAACATTTGTTTGTGCACTATAGAGACGCATCTGCATGTCGCCCGTTATCCATCCAGCACCTGTCACACTGGCGGTGTGAGGCCATTTCTGAAGCCTACAGAGCATCAGATTTAGAGCCTCCTGTCAACCTCAGAGCACACTTGACCATAGGTATCGCATCTTCGACTGCTTTGCATAATGGTATGACAATGCAGGATATTCGCACTGCGGCCGCGTGGTCAACACCCTGTTCATTATTCGCTTCTATTTACGTGATGTGACAGCTCGTTCCATGACACATTCTGTCCTTATTGCCTTAACAGAATGAATATTGTTGTTTCATGGATCTCGTTTAAACTCACATCTGACTGCATGCATTTACAGTGTGAGATGTTGTTATCAGTCACAGGTTGTGCAGTTCATTTGATTAATAATCAGTTCAATTATTATTAATCTGTTAATATTTAAGAGCCGTGGATCTGCTCTGTTCACGGCCTTTTCAGCCTCTCCTCTTTCCCATTGAAAACTTTTCCGGGGTGTTCATGCACTCAGAACGCGTAACTACGCAGCGAGCGTCTGTGCATGGTACGCGTAATTACGCATATGGAGAGCTGAGTGACAAGACGTTTTTTGGGCAAACGGGCGCTTCATATGGTGTTCGAATGGACCCAGTGAGTCATACTACATCTTCTTTGCCTTTAACCCACTAGCAACAGCCTTAAAGGGCGAAGCCTATACGAAATAGAACGTTGGTTACTGTAACCCCAGATTCTGAGTATAGGCGTAGCCCTTTAAGCATCGGGCCTCACTGGCTCCTAAATGGCTGAAGAAAAAGCTTTTTGGGAGCCTATTAACCGGTCTCACCGTAATTTATACAGACCGGGTGGGGCCCACACAGCAGGTGGGCGTGGACTAAACTTTTCAGTGTGATGCTTTGCATGACGGGATAAACCCACTAGCGAGGGCCTTAAAGGGCTACGTCTATACTCATAGAATCTGGGGTTACAGTACGTAACCAACGTTTTCTTACATAAAAAAAAAATAAAAAAATTTCCAGGTCAAAAAACCAGTTTCAAACCAGTGACACGTCAGTATCTAATGCTCACTGCTACACACTGAGGACCTTTTCACTTAACAGTTTTTCTTCAGAAACATCAACATGTCTGCTTTCTCTGGACACAAACAAGCCCACTCCTGGCTGATGGTGTCTCCAGCAGTAGAACATGTTCACTATGAAGGTGTGAATGATGCTTGTTGCACACACAGATACCTGGTGGTCAGTTTTATATCACTGACATATTGTTCTTCACATTCCACCAGCAGGTCACTGGATTCACTGAGGTAGGGTTGATGCAGACTTCTGTACCTCTGTGTCTCTGCCTGAATCTTCTCTGTGGTTCTCTGGGGTTTAGGGCTCTGATCATCTCCCTAATTGACATGAGAACAAAACATCAACAATAACATGATTGTGTTATTATTGATCAAAAACATTATCTAGGCCAATGATTCCCAACCCTGGGGGGCCCGACCCCCATTGGGGGTTGGGGGTGGGTAGGCACAATGTGTCTCCTCAGATGTTAAAGTTTGTAAAAATATCAATTTCTGTGTAACAACTTTAGAAACTATGCTTTTATTTTTAACTATGTTTGAAATTTCACCACATCCTGGTTAACTGAAGAACCCTCATTTTGGTTATGCTTTGAGTTTTTTTATAACGTATTATGTTTAAAACTAAAATCTGTACTGTCACTTTAAGAGCATGATGTCAGTACGTTGCGTGCGGCTCTCAGTTGGCAGTGCAGCTGCCTGAGAAGAGGCAGAAGTTATTGTTTCTCTTGGTTAAGCTCACGTTTGTCACAATCCTTGTGTTTTAGACCCATTTGCTGGCAGGCGAGCAAAACAGAAGTTTAAACAAAAAACATTTATTTAAACAACAAAACAAAAAGCTGACGAGGCAGAAAAAACTTAATCACTGTGCAAGTATAAACTGAACAAAACTAAACATCTGACAAGAGGAACGGAACGGGACAACATATTAGACTGATACAGATCATCAGACAGGAAGAGAGGAGGACTGAGACGTCGGCGCGAGACAACATTGAGCGGACGGTTTGAGAGAAGAGGTTTAAATAAGGCATAGGTAGGGTGAATAATGAGAGCACCTGTGATGGTTTCTGATTAGAGACAGGTGTGAATGGTTACATACAGGAGAGGCAGACTGAGGAGTGAGTGGAGAGTGACAGAAGACACAGAGTCAAAAACAACAGGAACAGAAAGACAACAAGGAACAGAATGAAAAGTACAAGAAACAAATATAAAGAAACAGACACAGGGACAGACCCTGTCAACGTTTTATTAAATATATCACATAAACGTAAGCGCATGCAGTTGTGAATGTTTATATGTGTAAAAACACACAGGAGACATTTTTCTGACAACATAAGAACATTTTCCCTTGTTTAGAACAGACGTTGTTGTTGTTGTTGTTGTTGTTGTTGTTGTTGTTGTTGTTGTTGTTGTTGTTGTTGTTGTTACTATTAGTGAAAATCAGGAATACTTTCAGAAGCAGTTGGCACTGTCAGAAAAGCTCCACTGACATCAGAAAAGTCTTTGAAAGAGCAGGTAGTGATGTGCACAGAGCCACAGAAAATATTTTGAGTGTTCCCTTTTAATCGCTAAGACAAAAAATTGTTGGTTACGTACTGTAACCCCAGATTTTATGAGTATAGGCGTAGCCCTTTAAGGCTGTCGCTGGTGGGTTTCATCCTGTTGCGCGCAGCACTGAAAACTTTAGTCCACGCCCATTTGCTGTGTGGGCCTCTCCCTGGTCCGTATGAATTACGGTGAGACCGGGTAATCGGCTCCCAAATAGCTTTTTTCTTCAGCCATTTAGGAACCAGTGAGGCCCAGAGCTTAAATGTCTGTGCCTATACTCATAGAATCTGAGGTTACAGTACGTAACCAACGTTCTATTTCGTATAGGCTTCGCCCTTTAAGGCTGTCGCTGGTGGGTTAAAGGTGAAACAGGATGTAGTCTATGCCTCACTGGGTCCATTCAGACATAATATGAAGCGCCTGCTTACACCAAAAAACATTTCATCACTCAGCCTATGCGCGTAATTATGCACACCATGCACAGAAGCGCACTGCGTAATTATGCGTTCCATGTACAGGAGCGCCCCGGAGAGAAAAAGTTTTCGACGGGGAAAAAAGGGGAAGGCTGAAAGCAGTCCTGCTGCCGAGAATGGAAAAGAACAGAGGTTACAATTGTAACCTTGTAACAGTGAGCAGAGCAGGTCAACAGCTCTTCAATATGAACTGATTAATAATCAGATGAACTGATTGGTAACAGTAGTCATGAGCTGATTAGTAACAATAGAAAACAGCAGTCACAAAAACTTGTGACTGATAATAAATATCTCACACTGTAATTGCATGCAGTCAGATGTGAGTTTAAACGAAATTCCATGAAAACAGTAAGATTTATTCTGTTAAAACACTAAGAACAGAATGGGCCATGGAACAGGCCGAAACATCACGCAGAAAGAAGCGACTAAATGAACAAGGCACTGTCCAAGCGGCCGCCGTACAAATATCCTGAACTGTCATACCACTAGCAAAGCTGTAGAAGATGCAATTCCTCTGGTGGAATGAGCTCAGAGGTCCTCTGGAGGCTCCAATCCTGATGCCCTGTAAGCTTCAGAAATGGCCTCACACAGCCAGTGTGACAGACGCTGAGTGTATAACGGGCAACCTTCAGAGATGTCCCTATAATGCACAAACAGACGCTGAGTCTGCCGCAGAGAGGCCGTGCGTGTTATGTAACATGCCAGCACACGCACAGGACAGAGGAGATGAAAAGATGCTTCTACTTCTGATGTGTGAGGAGGAGGATCAAACCCTTCCAACTTTATCATTCTTGATTTAAATGAACTTGTGATGTTTTTGGGCATAAAAGCTGGATTAGGTCTCAGCGCAGCTTAGCTGCCATCAGCTTGAATCCTGAGGCATGACGGGGCAGCAGAGAGTGCAGATAAATCGCTCACTCTCTTTGCAGATGTCAAAGCCAACAGCAGGGCTGTTTTAAGTGACAGGAACTTAAGTGAAACCTGATCTAAAGGCTCGAAAGGAGCTTTGATCAAAGCTCGCAGAACCATTGTTAGGTCCCACTGTGGAACTAGTGGGCTTGACACCGGTCTGTGTTTCCGTACACCTTTTAGAAAACGCTTCATCAGCGGATGATTAAAAACTGTTCTGTCACCGAAGCATTCATGACAGGAGGAAATAGCTGCAGCATACGTTTTAAATGTGCTGAACGCTAGATTTCTGTCCATCAGCTGCTGCTTCAGCGGTTTTTGTGTGCCCAACACAACAGCTGTCTCACAATGCGTAACAGTTTGGTTGAGCGCACGTCCCCCTGCTGGTTTGTGTAAGCTGCAGTCACTTTGTTGTCTGTGTGGATCAGAACATGTTGATTCCGTAACAGGGGAGCAAAATGCTGAATCACATTCCAAACTGTGAGACATTCCAAGATGTTTATATGAGCTGATGTGTGGGCTGGCCACAGCGCCCCCACCGCTTGGGACAGGACGTTCCTCCCCAGCCTGACAGGAATGCGTCTTGTGAAAACTGAGACGTGTGACGTAGGCCTGCTGATAGGAACTCCCTCTGACAGAGTGAGAGGGTTTCCCCAGTGCTTCAGGTCGGTTCCCACGGAGGGAGGCACAGAGATCATCCGCCTCTTCTGACATACGGGATCTATGCGCAGGCAAGCAAACCATCTCTGAAGGCGTCTCATGTAGAATAAGCCCAGCAGAACCACAGCGTGTGCTGAAGACATCGTTCCCAAAAGTTTCACGATAGAGACGGTCATTACTACTCTGTTAGGTTTTACGTGGTGGATCTGGTCCTTTAGAGCTTTGGCTCTCGGCTGTGATAAGCGGGCTCTCATAGTGACTGAGTTTAGCTCCACTCTTAGATAAACTATCATCTTGGCCGGGAGAACGGAACTCTTCTCCCAGTTTATGGCGAAACCCAGGTTTAACAGGTGTGACGTCAGCGCTTTGGTTTGCGCAGCTGCTTCCTGCCTGGATCGAGTTAGCAGCAACAGATCATTCAGATAATACAAAATTCTCATCCCTGCTCTGTGTAGCGGCTGCAGAGCTGTCTCCACGCATTTCGAAAACGTACGTGGGGCAAGGGAATAGCCGAACAGGAGCCTGTTGTACTGGTACTGGGTCCCTTGGAAGGAGAAATGCAGGAAATGTTTTGTGTTTTGGAATGATTCAAATGTGAAAATAGGTGTCTTTTAGATGGAGGTAAACCAGTCGTTCTGGTGAATGTTGTCCAACAGCTGTCTGGTTGTCAGCATCTGGAACTGTCTCTCCATGATCGAATTTGTAATGAACTAGTCCTCCGACCAAAACCTGCCTCTAAGGACCTTCATGGGACAGGAACTGTTATTTCATTGATTTGAATCCAGAAATACAAATTAGCTCATCCAGAGACTGTCTAATTGTATCCTGAAGTAATCAATTGAAAGAACACTCTTCTTTTATATTATCATTACTATTTTACAATATCTTGATAAATCAAAAGTGTGTTTAGTTCATACCATTTCTAAATGTTGAAGTGAACCACTCATTTTAAATCAACTGTGAAACAGTATTAATGCTTTTTTAATCCTCATTTAAATTAGAAATCAAGTTAAATGTCTATTTTACAAAGTAATTTTGCATTTTTGATCTTCTGTCTAAATGAGAAGTAGTGATGTTGGTCGAAAGTCAGAAAGAAGTTATTAGAATGAAGTGTTGTGTTTTTAAACCTAGCAGACGGTAAACAAGAAGCTACTGACCTCTCTTCCTCCCACTTCGCCATAACATGTCTTCTGTCTGTATGGGACGTTTCTAAAACATTCCTGCTGTTTTCTTGACTTGTAATGACCCTCTTACATCACTAGAACCACCCCCTGTTGGTTGCTTCAACCAATCAGGAAGTCCTGAGGTGACCGGAAGTTAGAACTCTTTAAGAGTCCACACTTCCTGGAACTTCTCAGGTCAACTGGGTCTCTCAGTCTTGAGTCGGTCTTCAGTCTTCTGGAGTCCTTGACCGGAGTCTTCCTGGGTCTTTCATGGAGTCCTCCACGTCTGAGTGGAATCTCTGACTGAACTCACAGCTTGCTTTGTATCAACCTGGGAGATGAGCGTTTGTTGAACGGAGTACCGTCACTGCTTCGGAAGATTCTCAACCATCCTTGCCGGAGACGCTGAAAGGTAGCGTTGAAATGGACTCCTGTTCCTGAGCGGAGGTATCCCCATCTAAGGTAACGAGTCGCCACGCACTTAGTGTACCGGGGCTGAGCTGGGGTCGGATGAAGGGTGCCATTCCTAGTCAACACACTTTCCTTTTTATCCATCTTTTCTCTCCATTTAAACTCTTTCATTTCCCATCTTTAAACTCTTCTATTTTGCCAGTAATTAATCTAGATGCCTTTAGAAAGGTCTGTTGTTTTTATTAAGTAAAACGTGCCAAGTTTTATTAATCAGAACCAGATCAGCTAATCACTTGTACATTTTGATGTTAAATTTTGATTCTGTTAAATAAATGACCACATTTATTCTGATGGGTCAAAGAAAATTAACGTCTCAGTGTCACTGATTAATCTACGCACAGTTACCTCGGTCACATGGCTGTAATTTAAATCGAAAAAGAGAGAACCCGTTATTTAAATATATTGTAGTCTAGGGCAGCTAAACCTAGCCCTTAGCTCCCTACAAATTGTTGAATACGGATAGGTCCAAAATGGGTCTCATCCGTCCAGTCCTCTTCGGAACCAGGAAGTAACGTGAGTAAAAACCTGTGTTTTCCTATCCGTTGGGAACCCTGGAAATTACATTTTTTATCAGTAATTCCTGAACTTCTGAGTGGAGAGACGAGATCTGTTTTGGAGATGACGGAACCGTCTATATAATCCCTCTGAACGGTGGGGGTTGAGCTGCGAACTGCAACGTGTAACCTCTGCTGATAAGACGGTTCATCCATCTGTCCTGAGAACACACTCGCTACCACTCTGCATAACGCTCTGGGAGCGGGCATGCATTTTTGTGTTGTATCAGGTCCTTTACGGATGTTAACCAAGCTAAGGCCTCCACCGCCGTCATATGCTCTGGAGATGCTCTTTGAGCGACCCATGGAGAGGCCTTGTCGAAAGGGCTCTGGGACGCCTTTGTGCTGCGCTCAGGCTGCTGGCTCACAGAGTTGATGTGAGCTGACGCACACTGAGGAGAGGCGTGAGCGCATTTAGAAATGCGACGCTGTTTAGGTGGAGATTGCAGTTGCCATGGGGAAACGCGTTTGTTCCTGCTGCGGTCAGAAAATTGAGAACACAACCTGGGCTGAGAGCGAGGTTTTTTCCTCGGCCTGGTCTGCTGAAAAGAATCATTTCTAGCTGCTGTGTCAAGCGAGCATTTTGGGTGGTTTCTCGAGTTGCGGGGACTTTAAAAACCCTGTTTTGAGGTTACCGGCTCGTTTTGTGTGGTGGATGTGTGAAGAGAAGCCGCTGTGAGATCATTCGATCCGACAGTCAGGCTGGAATCAGAAGACACTTTATTTTCTGATTGATGTTTTCGTTTTATTTTAAAACTCAAGTCGTCATTATACACACACACACATCCTTTTCAAGGAGTCATTTCTTGTATCTTCTCCCCCGTGAGCCCTGTGACTGGTTGTTCCGGGGCGGCACCTGTTGGCGGTCTCTGGGGAAACACTGAGCTGCTGGTTGCCGTGATGAGAAGGACTGTGGAGCGTCTCTGCTGCTGCCTCTGGCCACGACGATCTCTCCAGCGGGCAGGAGGAGGGGTGCGGCTTCATCAGGTGGCACACAGTCTTCGACACCTCCTCTGACTTCTTCGACTTTTCAAGCATGGCCTTGAAATTGGCCCCGAACAGCGCGTCCGTCTTGATGGGACCCTCGCAACAGGTCTTTCTGCAGTTTCTCCCGCAAGGAGGGGGAGTGTCGGAGCCAGGCGAACCTCTGGATCATTGTCATCCAGGTGGCGATGCGAGACAGGCAGACCACAGAGGAGGCGCACAGGTTGAGGATGACGTCAGATGCTTTGCAGAGCGAGCTCCTCATCTCCTCAGGCAGGTCTGTGTCTTCCAGCCTTTTGGAGATGCTGTAGGCCAGCAGGGCGACATTGTTGTTTGCTGCGGCCGCCTGGAAAGCACACTGGTGGGATCGGTTGGAGAGCGACATCGCTGTCTAGTTGTGTCTCCCTGGAGGGAAAGGACGCTAGTTCAACCTGGAAACTTTTGCTCCGAGTGCTTCCGCCAGGCTTGGCTCTGGAGGGGGGTGGGGGTGGCTGACCGAGGGGAAGTTTTTTTTTTTTCATTTATCCTTTATTTATACAGGTAGTGTCATTGAGCCACGACAACTCATTTTCAAGAGAGAACTGTTTGGAGAGCAGATAAGGGTTAAGGGCCTTGCTCATGGGCCTGGAGTGGGGTGACTGAGGGTGGGGGCAGGTGTGGGTACCTCACCTACCTGCCCCACCCACATTTTTTTATGTTGTTGGTACCGGGGCTTGAACCGGCGATCTTCCGATCACAGGCCCACTTTCTCTAACCTCTGTGCCACCACTCCCCCCAAAGGAAAGTTCCGCTCAGTAAACCCCTCTACTCTGGTGATAGGAGCGAAGGTGGAGACGGGCGCCTTCAGCTTACCAGGTCTGGCCTCAGCCTCGTTCCAGTAGGACGTCACTGCTCGGAAACGAGGCCAGATGGGGTCAGGGCGGCGAGCCGGGGTGGAGCCAAACCTTCCCGCTAGATCGTCCGATCTGGGCGGGGGGAGGAGAGTGACCGAAAGTCCCTTCGTGCCAGCCGCCTCCTGGATTATGCCGGGCAGCTCCGAGAGGATGGCACTGACGGCTGGGAGCGGCGTGTTCGGCGATGCAAGGCCCGGGGGGGCATCCGGTACAACTACCAGTTTATACCTTTTACAAATAAAAGTTTGTAACTATTTACTTTATTATTTTACTTATTTTATTTTATATTTAACTACAAACCAGATTCCAAAAAAGTTAGGACACTAAACAAATTGTGAATAAAAACTGAATGCAATGATGTGGAGGTGCCAACATCTAATATTTTATTCAGAATAGAACACAAATCACAGATCAAAAGTTTAAACTGAGAGAATGTATCATTTTAAGTGAAAAATCTGTTGTTTTCAAAATTCATGGCATCAACAAATCCCAAAAAAGTTGGGACAAGTCCATTTTTACCACTGTGTGGCATCCCCCCTTCTTCTTACAACACTCAACAGACGTCTGGGGACAGAGGAGACCAGTTTCTCAAGTTTAAAAATAGGAATGCTCTCCCATTCATGTCTAATACAGGCCTCTTAACTGTTCAATCGTCTTGGGCATTCTTTGTCGCACCTTCCTCTTTATGATGCGCCAAATGTTCTCTATAGGTGAAAGATCTGGACTGCAGGCTAGCCATTTCAGTACCCGGATCCTTCTCCTACATAGCCATGATGTTGTGATTGCTGCAGAATGTGGTCTGGCATTATCATGTTGAAAAATGCAGGGTCTTCCCTGAAAGAGATGACGTCTAGATGGGAGCATATGTTGTTCTAGAACCTGAACATAGTTCTCTGCATTAATGGTACCTTTCCAGACATGCAAGCTGCCCATGCCACAAGCGCTCATTCAACCCCATACCATCAGTGATGCAGGCTTCTGAACGGAGCGTTGATAACAACTTGGGCTATCCTTGTCCTCTCTGGTCCGGATGACATGGCGTCCCAGTGTTCCATAAAGAACTTCAAATCATGACTCATCTGACCACAGAACAGTCTTCCATTTTGCCACACTCCATTTTAAATGACCCCTGGCCCAGTGCAAATGTCTGAGCTTGTGGAGCTTGCTTAGAAATGGCTTCCTCTTTGCACTGTAGAGTTTCAGCTGGCAACGGCGGATGGCACGGTGGATTGTGTTCACTGACAATGCTTTCTGGAAGTATTCCTGAGCCCATTCTGTTATTTCCTTGACAGTGGCATTCCTGTTTGAGGTGCAGTGACGTTTAAGGGCCCGGAGATCACGAACATCCAGTAGAGTGTTACGGCCTTGACCCTTACGCACAGCGATTGTTCCAGATTCTCTGAATCTTTTGATGATGTTATGCATGGTTGATGATGATAACTTAAAAGTCTTTGCTATTTTATGCTGGGTAACACCATTCTGGTATTGTTGCACTATCTTTCTGCGCAACAATGGTGGAATTGGTGATCCTCTTACCATCTTGGCTTCTGAGAGACACTGACACTCTGAGAAGCTCTTTTTATACCAATCATGTTGTCAATTGACCTAATTAGTGTTAATTGGTCTTCCAGCTGTTCGTTATATGCTCAATTTCCTTTTTCCAGCCACTTATTGCTACTTGTCCCAACTTTTTTGGGATTTGTTGACACTGTGAAATTTTGAATCAACATATTTTTCCTTTAAAATGTTACATTTGCTCAGATTAAACTTTTGATCTGTCATCTATGTTATATTGAATAAAATATTGACATTTGCCATCTCCACATCATTGCATTCAGTTTTTATTCACAATTTGTTTAGTGTCCTAACTTTTTTGGAATCCGGTTTGTATAATTACTTATAATTGTCAGGATTTTGTGGACAGGAACGAACCCAGTAGTGCAGACAGGACTCAACTCGGCAGATTACAAAAAATAAGTATTTAATGGAGGAGTGTATTTACAAAATAACA
>NC_056508.1:2477837-2478889 GCF_014905685.2 Nematolebias whitei | reverse complement strand
TTACAAAAAATAAGTATTTAATGGAGGAGTGTATTTACAAAATAACACGCTGACGAGGCAGCAAAACTTACGTGATGACAGAAGGCTCAGAGGGAAACTCAGGGAGGACTCAGGAGAGCTCAGGGGAGACGCAGGAGAACACGGGAACGCAGAGACCCAACGAATACGACCCGATGAGGAACAAGACAGAACAGACAGCTTTTATACAAGGACAAGACAAGACGTGATTACAACAGCTGTGACGAGACAAAGGTGGCACCAATTAAACTGACGAGGAAACACTAGGGAAACACAGACACAAACAGAAACAGTAAATGGTACCATCCTTACAGTATCCCCCCTCAAGGACGCCTCCAGGCGTCCCCAAAACCCCCCCCTCCCGAAGGATTTGGGTGGGTGGAGGGTGGCACTGCAAGGGTGGAGGGCCAGAGGAAACACAAGGAAGAACACAAGGACCTGAAAGAACTAAGGCAAGACACACGCAGGAAAAAACACAAGAGATCTGAACGGTCGAGAGACCGTCCCTGGAGTCATTGTTCAGGAGGACGGCCGGGAGGCCGTCCATCACGGGACCCACGTTCAGAGGGGCGGCCGGGAGGCCGTCCAACACGGGACCCACGTTCAGGGGGGCGGCCGGGAGGCCGTCCACCACGGGACCCACGTTCGGGAGGGCGGCCGGGAGGGCGGCCGGGAGGCCGTCCATCACGGGACCCACGTTCAGAGGGGCGGCCGGGAGGCCGTCCATCACGGGACCCACGTTCAGAGGGGCGGCCGGGAGGCCGTCCATCACGGGACCCACGTCCCGGCCGCCCATCACGGGACCCACGTTCGGGAGGGCGGCCGGGAGGCCGTCCATCACGGGACCCACGTTCGGGAGGGCGGCCGGGAGGCCGTCCATCACGGGACCCACGTTCGGGGGCGCGGCCGGGAGGCCGTCCAACACGTAGGACCTTGGAGGCCGCGGCAGGCGGCGTAGACGACTTGGAGGCCGCGGCAGGCGGCGTAGACGACTTGGAGGCCGCGGCAGGCGGCGTGGACGACTTAGAGGCCGC
>NC_056508.1:2470921-2477737 GCF_014905685.2 Nematolebias whitei | reverse complement strand
TTTTGTTCTCATGTCAATTAGGGAGATGATCAGAGCCCTAAACCCCAAAGAACCACAGAGAAGATTCAGGCAGAGACACAGAGGTACAGAAGTCTGCATCAACCCTACCTCAGTGAATCCAGTGACCTGCTGGTGGAATGTGAGGGACACTATGTCAAACTGACAACCAGGTATGTGTGTGTGCAACAATCATCATCTACAGCCTCAGAGTGAACATGTTCTACTGCTGGAGACACCATCAGTCAGGAGCAGCTTGTTTGTGTCCAGAGAAAACAGACATGTTGATGTTTCTGAAGAAAAACTGTTCAGTGAAAAGGTCCTCAGTGTGTAGCAGTGAACATTAGACACTGACGTGTCACTGGTTTGTAACTGGTCTTTTGAACTGGAAATTATTTGTTTATTTTTATGTAAGAAAACTGCTTGGAATGGAAAAATACCAAAGTTAAAAATAAAACTCACAATTTGTACTGTAATGTGTAACGTCATTTTATTCTTGTTAGAATTAATTTCAATTACGAAATTGGTACTGAAAAAAGAACCGTCCAGGAACAGACACCGAAGTGAAGGTACCGACACCGATACGATACCGATTTTTTTACAAAGGTGCCCAGCCCTATGCTCCAGTGTGTAAAACGTGCACTGTCTGCAAGGCGCATAGCTGAGAGGTGAAGCTGACACCCCACCCACATCAAAAAAATCTAGTAAATACAATGAGTGGTTAGTGCTACGTTTGTGCTGGTTCGTGCCGTTAAAATGTTCGTTTGTACTGCTTTGGATTCTGAGACACATCTGAAGGTGGATGAAGACGCTTCATCCCCGCGGGACATGCGGTCAGCGTCTCTGCTGCACAGGAGTGTGTGGGCGTGAGCTTTTGCACCTGCTGTAGCAGTAACATCCACACAGACATAGACAACGTATCCTCTCATTGTATTTTTTATAAATAATCAAAATAAAAATGCGCAATGACTTTGGACTTTTATGGGCGGAGATATGAGCCGCCGGATCCGAGCGAACAGTTGTCGGAACGCACACGGTGAAAATGAGGGAGTTCCATTATCTTATTCTGGCAGGATCCGGCTAAAATTAACCACTGATAACCACCTAAAAACAATTATTTTTTTGCTCAAAATTATAGTAAAGTGTGTCTCACTCTCACTTTTCCTTAATAAATGCACTTTGACAGTCAAATCTGATGCATTTCAAAAGCTGATTTGGGGCTGCAGGAATGCACAGAGGCATTTCTTCGAAATTTGACAAAATAAGAACCTAAAAACAATTATTTGTTTGTTCAAAATTATAGTAAAGGTGTGTATCAGTTTAACTTTTCCTTAATAAATTAACTTTGATGGTCAAATCAGCTGTGTTGTAAAAGTATTCGATGCCTCGGTGCTCCGGGAGCACGCTATGAGGGAGGAAATCAGGAAGGAGGAATGCTGCACATTTGTTAAAAATTTAACAAGATAAGCATCTAAAAACAATTGTTTGTTTGCTCGACTTTATAGCAAAGATGTGTCTCAGTTGAACTTTTACTTGATAAATGCACTTCAATGGTCAAATTAGCTGCATTTCTCCGGGGCGGAGCAGCAAAATTAAGCTGATTTAATGATTTCTCCAGGCGAGCTGGACGAAGGTGGGAGACTAAGGCAAGCTGATTGTGTCATTAATTGCCTCATTTTACCTATTACATGACACAACGGCATGCCATACTACTCGACTGCCATCTAGCAGATGAAAATGGTAGTGTTCAATATTTTCAGTCAGAATGAATGAAAACGGTCATATCTCAGCCAAAAATTGGTTTATGAATATGGGGAAAAAATCCATAAATACGTCACTTCATCATATAAGTTGCAGGGCATGCAAATTATGCAAAAAACAAAAGCGACATACAGTGAAAAAATACGGTACTCCTTTTTCAGCTTAAGGAGAGATCTCAGAAACACCTATTCGGGTGTTTCAAACTCCAAGGTCAGGTTTATAAAAAGGCCTTTCATAAATTAGTGAGTTCATGTTTGGCAGGTTTAAATAATGTCTTTATTATGCATTATTGTCCAACTTAGGACGTGGTGGAAGTCTAAAAGAAACAAGAATGTTTCAAAGGATGAGATGAAAGTCTTATTTTAAGTTTCAAATAAAAACATAGCTTTTGTTTTTCAGTCTGAGGAGTCCCTCTACAACAGTCCATGTGTGAAAACATCGGACGTTATTCAAGTCAAAAGTAACTTTAAAAAAACAGTTCATGATGAGTGTGGTAGACAACTCAAGGGTCAGAGGTCATAGTCGGAGAAGCATCTTCATGCTATAGTTGCATCATAGTGCAAGCTACTTAAAGGGTAGATGACAGGCATAACAATCATCACCAGCCAATTTGGATTGGCGTAATGAGGTATGTGCTTCAGAGAAATGCCAGGGGGTGGGGGGTTTATATCCCATAGTGAGACATCTCACTCATGCTATTCTGAGGACTGGGATAAGTAAGAACTTTTAAGTTTTTTGTTTTTTTTTACTTGATAGCCTCAAAACATCATAGCCAAGTATTGAGATTTTGAATCAGATTTTTTGCAGATCTACAGAAGCAAATCAAAATGAAGCTGAGCCATTTAAGGTGGATGTGACAAAAAGGAACAATATCTGTAAATGACTCATCAAGTTAACAATAATGTTAATTAAGAATATTACACATCTCTTACCATTTGTCACCTGCTTTTTGTTTGTAAATACAATGGGATCTTCTGTGATATCAATCACATCTGTTAAAAAAAGCCAAAGTCCCATTGGTTAGTGTCAACACCTGAAATTCAATGGCATTACTGGAGATTTGAGTTTTCTGACAAAAATACATTAACTAGAACATGATTACCTCCAGGTGAACTTGCAGCCCCTACCTGAGGAATTGTCTGTGCAGTCGGAAATCTCGATACAGTTGTTGTGCTTTGTGAAGTTACATGTAAGAGGTTTGGCTGCAGGACTGTCACTGTCCACTGTTGAGCACTCTTCATCCTCCTCTTCTTGAATCTGGTCAGGCACGTTCCTTCTGTGGATGTCTTTAGGAGTTTCCTCCCCATCATGAGAAATTTTAATGTTCTTGTATGCCTATAATGGGGGGGGGACCCACACAGTCAATCAATTTTTCTCTTTATCACATTGAATAATAGTGTGAAATGTTAAACAAAAACAAGTTCTAAAGCCCAAATACACACTTCTGCGGCTGCCACTGCTTGAAAAGGTTATCAAATGGAACTCTGGGTAAAACTGAGTACACAAAACAAGTACAATCATCTTTAATTCAACTCTTCCTTAATCTTGTGAAAAAACAGCCAATATGTCAAAGAAAATAGATTTAGCAAATAACAAGCAAGCTGTAACAAAAATCTGGCATAATGACTGCACAAACAAAGCTGAGCTTTGCTTTGTAAAATGGAAAAGGAGACGTGTAGCACATTCTAATCTAAGCTTAAGATCAAATTATACTTCCACCAGATTGTACTTCTGCAGCTCTGGTCAGCATGTACCCATACTTTCTGAGTACTAAAAGAAGCCATATGAACTCTAAAGGTAGTATCTCAAAGGGCTGCAACTGCTGGAGACAGGGAGAGTGTTTGTGGCCAAGCAACTACAGACCCTTTCCAAAAAATTAGAATATCATGGAAAAGTTGTTTAACTTCCATATCCAAAAAAGATCAATCTGGTCCTCTGGACATTAACTTTTTTGGATTTTTCTACCTGGATTATTGAGCATGCATCAGGATATTTAACTTCCATAATTCCATTCAGTTAATATTTCATACTGTAGATGATAGATTTAGGGCCCACAAATTAAATGATTTCAAGTATTTGGCTGGCTGTTCACAGAGTGCTGTGTCCAAGCATATCAATGGAAAATCTAGTGGAAGGGCAAAATGTGGCAGGAGAAGATGCACCAGCAAAAGAGATGACCATGGGCTTCAGCGGATTATCAAACGGAGAAGATCCAGAATCTGTCAGAGATCCAGAAAGAGTGGAACGAGGCGGGAGTCACAGCTTCAAAAACCACCACATTCAGACGTATACGGGAGATGGACTACAACTGTCAGGTTTGTCGAGTCACGCCACTTCTGAACCTGAGCCAACGTATCAGTTTCAGATGAAAGTAAAGTGTCTTTCATTGAGAAATCAAGGTCCAAGGGTTTGGAGGAAGAAGAGTGAGGAACAGAACCCATACTGGTTGAGGTCCAGTGTGAAATATCCACAGTCAGTCATGATCTGAGGTGCAATGTCCGGTGCAGGAGTTGGTAAACTCTGCTTTCTTAAATCCAAGGTCACAGCAACAGTCTACCAGAATGTTTTAGAGGACTTCATGATTCCTTCTGCTGAGGATCTGTATGGAGATTTCATCTTCCAGCAGGACCTGGTCCCTGTCCATGCCACTAGAAGCACCAGAACCTGGTTTGATGCCACAGAGCTTGACTGGCCAGCCAACTGGACGGACCTAAACCCCATTGAGAATCTATGGGGTGTTCTCAAGAGGAACATGAGGAGCACCAGACGCAACAACAAAGAAGATCTGACAGCATCAAGGAAACCTGGGCTTCCATAACTCCCAGTCAATGCCACAGGATGATGGCCTCAATGACACGTCACATGGAGAAAGAGATGAAGACAAAGAGATTCACAACCAAGTATTGAAGATTGACATATGGTTTTGAAAGAACCATATTTTGATTGATTTGTTGTGATCCTAATTTATTTATTTTTTCTGCAAGAACTGAGAAGTAGTGTGGGCTGGTGTCTACGCAGTATTCTAATTTATTGAAATCCTGTTTTTGTGGGTTTCATGAGCTGGAAGTTCAAATTATGTAAAAATAAACAAATAAATACTTGAAATAGTTTAAATTGTGGGCCCTGAATCTATCATCTATTAAAGATTAACTTTTTGAATGGAATTATGGAAGTTAAACAACTTTTCCATGATATTCTAATTTTTTAGACAGGTTCTGTAGTGAACTGTGCAGTCTCTTGTTTTGCTTTAAGATTTGAAAATGGGGGGGGGGGGGGGGGTGTGTGTGCAGTTTGCTTATGTGTTAATGTATTTTAGAATGTGCACATTATTTTGTTGCCCACCTACTGCCACACAATACTCGCATCAGAGAACTTTGTATCCACCAGGGCAGCCCACAATTATGATTTAATCTAGAGGAGTACAATGATAGAAACAAAGATAGAAAAATTTGGACCAGTTGTAATTATTCTCATTATTTATCATTGTGTGTTTTTAAATATGAACATGTTTTCTGTCAGAGGTTTTCTGCTACAGCTGCTCTCAAGAACCTGTTGAAATAGGTTGGAGACTCTAGTGACAAAACTGAGAGGGGTTCCAGACATCTTTGGTGACTCTGACTATTTTTATAGAAACAGTGCTGCAGTTAAAACTCGAGCAACAAGACTGCACACAACACTGACAACCTCTTGTGAGCAACTAGTTGCCAGCAATCACAACACAGTTATATACTGGCCCCTCTCCACCCCCTCTCCCTGGTTCACCTACACTGGACCCATCTCAGCCCGTGTTAACTAGAGACGCACTGATCTAATATTAGTGTTGGTATCGACATTGAAAAACAATTCTTGATCAGGTATCGTGACAATGTGACTGATCCATAAGGACAGGAGCTGATTGCTGTTTATTTTAAATACCTGCCAACCCAACCAAGATAGTGAAGCTATCGTTTTTTCTTATTATTTCAGCTCCTTTATTATTTATTTTACATTGAATGTTAAACTCATAATTGCACTGACTGAACAAATTCAAGTTGTGTTGTTACATGTTTGACCAAGCTTGTGAAACTATTGGTGTTTAAGTGTGCTGTACTGGTGCAGAGTTTTCAGTAAATTTGTAATTCAGTACATTTATGTCTGCGTTTAAAAATCAAATGTTTTAAGTTAATTCAGCACTGCTTTTTTTGTATCAGATCGGTATCAGATCGATTAACACCAAACCCCAGATATCGGTATCAGTATCAGAAGTGAAAAAAGTGGAACGGTGCATCCCTAGTGTTAACCTTAGGGCTTTACCACGGAGCCTCAAAATTACCGCCTGGATATTTACAGCTATCTGTAACCATAACCCTATCAGAAACTGAGCAGGGAAGACAGAAACATGGAGAAAGTTACCAGAGTCTTACATGGGCATAGGCAATACAAGTAGGGCTGCAACAACGAATCGATAAAATCGATGATTAAAAGCGTTGGCAACGAATTTCATTATTGATTCGTTGTGTCGCCTATTATGCATCTCTCACGGCGCTGCGGAGCCGTTTCGTTTTGTTCACCTGCAGTTCACCGTCAATGCTGACTGACTGAATAAAGTAAATAAAAACTCTGCAGCGTGAGTTGAACAGAGCGAGGAGGAACCAAAGCAGAGGCTGTTTTCAAAGGAAAATAAGTAAATTTTACAAATGACTGACACAGAGAAAACTGTTTGACCCAAGTCCTCCAAAGTGTGGGAGAACTTCACAAAGATAAAAACTGAGAAACATGCAGCTTTGAAAATCGCAGACACGACACGGGAGAACCACGGAGATAAACGTAAACATGTGGGAGTCACGAGGAGGAGGAAGGAGCTGCAGCTGATACAACTCTTCATGTGTTGCAGGTGAGTCTCTACAATTTAACACATTGTTCTGTTTCAAGAGAGAAAACGTAACGTCTGTCTCTCTGGTAGCTGAAGCTGCTTGTTTGTTTGTTTTCTGATTAATGACGGTGATAGAGAACGTGTGTTACTTTTTATTTAATTTAATTGGTACAAGCAGTGTTTAAATGTGATTTATAAATAAATCT
>NC_056508.1:2470219-2470821 GCF_014905685.2 Nematolebias whitei | reverse complement strand
CGTAGGCCTCCACCCCTGTTTAATGATGGACGGTTTCTTTTCACAAAGATGGCCTCCTTTACTCCTCTCTCAAACCATCGTTCCTCTCTATCCAGGATGTGCACATCTTCATCCCTGAAAGAGTGACCGCTGGCCTGGAGATGAGTGTAGACCGCAGAGTCCTGGCCTGATGATGTTGATCTTCTGTGCTGGGCCATCCTTTTGGCCAGTGGCTGTTTTGTTTCCCCGATGTAAGACTGATCACAGCCCTCCTGACACTGAACAGCATACACAACATTACTCTGTTTGTGCCGGGGGACTGGATCTTTGGGATGAACCAGTCTTTGCCGTAATGTATTTTGGGGTTTAAAAGCCACTGGGACGTTATGTTTAGAAAATAAACGTCTCAGTTTCTCTGATACTCCCTCAACATATGGAATGACCACTGGTCTGGGTCTGGGTTCCTCCTTTTCACCTGTTGGCTGACTGGAGTCCTGTTTGGGTTTCTTCTCTGCTTTCAGGAAGGCCCAGTTAGGATATCCACATTGCTCTAGAGCCTGTCTTGTGTGGGATTTCTCCTTCTGCCTGGCTCCTGAGCTAGTGGGGACGCTGTCTGCTCTGTG